>NC_081564.1:62182767-62464195 GCF_022355385.1 Mustela nigripes
GGGGGGTGGGGTTATGGACATTGGGGAGGGTATGTGCTTTGGTGAGTGCTGTGAAGTGTGTAAACCTGGTGATTCACAGACCTGTACCCCTGGGGATAAAAATATATGTTTATAAAAAATAAAAAATTTAAAAAAAGAGTATGTATGGCGTAGATTTTCTATGGCAGGTGTTCAAAAATCATCTTAAGCAAAGGAATGGTATCCAGAAAAATAAGTTAAATCTTGTAGCATTGTTAACAAAAATGGGTTATGCTCTAGTTTTTCTTAAGGATGCCCAAACTGCCCATTAAAAAACTATGGTATGGTGGTAGGATGGTTCAGGCTCTCCTCCTACTACTGTCAATACAGTTCTTCTCCAGGCTTCTAAAATGTGATGCCCAAGGTTAATCTTAGATGATTCTCTCTCAGCACACACCAAAAAATTAACTTCCAATCAATTTTCCAGGAACTACAAAACTGCACATTTATCAAAGGAACGCAGTAAAAGCATCTGGTAGAATAAAAGGAATTATGGTGATTTTCAGAGGCAAGGAGCCCAGGAAAACTATGGGGTTTAAATTAAGACAAAAGTGTACCTATATTGTGTGGTTTGTTGGTTTATCGGTTGTACATGCCTTCTTCCTCTTCTGTCACATCATTCAACAATTTTATTTCCAGATTCCATGGCTTTGAAGTTCCCTTCTTGTGATGCTGGTAACAAAGGTTTATCCCATTGGGTTTCTCTATACTCTCGAAGTAAAATCAAGAAGGAACAAAAGACATTTTATTCAGAATACTAGCAGGCAGTTGATTGCACACCTTTGTTCCTGTAATAAATGAAACAAATAGCAAAACACAACTTTCCATCTCTCCATGTAATATATATAAATGGACATGACAGTCCATTTCTAAAATAAATATTTTGCCTGTCTAATTAAAACTCAATGGTGGCAAGAACAACTAACAAATTTTTATTTAACATAATGAAGCAAAAATATTTAAAATGTGTGCTGTCTGTTGTTCATTCTCTTGGATCTGGACAGAAGAATAAGCCTTTGTTAATGGGTAAGATTACTTCTAGAGGTAAATCAGGGAGGCATTAGCAGAAAGACCCACCTCACATATGCAATCCAAAGGTAGCTTCCAAGGCTAACTTTCAAGTTATCCATAGCAATCACATTGGGTGATTTATAACTAACTTTGTCTTACGATTTCCAAACGTTCCTTGCAGGGTAAATGGCTTTTATCAATCAAGGACAGGCAAAAAACTCTTAACATTTTTAAGAGTTGTTTTCTTCTCAATTTCTGCAAGTCCAATAGAGCCTGAAAACCCTACTGGAAGTGAATAGAGGAGCCCTCTTATGAATAGAGTAACATATTTCTTCTGGCATATGTACTAACCAGATTCAGAGTCCTCAAATTTAGGCAATGAATGATTGATAGATGAAGCATATTGGTTGACACACATTCTAACAGCAGAATTGTGTTCTGGGTTCTCTAACTTGAATTTAGTCCTGAGATAACTCCTGGAGCACCTCTCAAAATGTTAGCACTTTCCTATGCTCAGTTGTCTTTGATTTTGTTGAACTTCTGTTGTCAGTCTTTTCTGGACAGACTATGAGTTTAAGGTTGACACATCAAGGTCAGAATTTACACTGGAAGGTGGAAGCCCAGATAGATTACAACTTGTGTTCTTTACTCAAGGATTCCTAAAAGTGACCCCACACATACACATACACACACAATTTGTTTGTTTTCTCTCCTTGCCCTTATTGCTTAATTCTCCCTCAGAGAAGCAATGGTATAATCTTAACTATCATAGATTACCAGCAACTGATTAATGCTATTAGCTCTTAATTGGGATTTTTTTTTTAAGATTTTATTTATTTATTCGACAGAGAGAACACACAAGTAGGCAGAACCGATGGCAGAGTGAGGAGGAGAATCACACTCCACTTTGAACAGGGAGCCCGATTTGGGGCTTAATACCAGGACCCTGTGATCATTACCTGAGTGGGAAGGTAGACGTTTAACCAAACAAACCATGCATGCACTCCTAATATATTTATTAAATAAATTTTCAGTTTACTGAAAGAAACAATTTGTCAATTGAAATATCTTCTGGAGTACCTGGATTTAAAATTGCTATTTGGATCTATACAAGGATGGGAATTTGTTTAAAAATATGCTTATTTTAGTCTCTTCTTGTGAACTGGCTGGTGTTTTTTTTTACAAAGAGAATCAGGAGAAAGGACTGTTGTGACTTGAATGTTACTTGATGCTATTTGTTACTGTGACTTACTGGATCCACAACATCTTCCAGTCTCAGGTTATATGAGGACTAGAGTACTGGTCAACCTAATTAAGCTGATCAAGAAAAATAACATCAAATTGATCTGCTCTTGTATAGAAAGCAATGCAATCACGAGGGTTATGGTCCTATCCCCTTCCTAAACATTTCTGCTTTCTGTATGTGAAGAGCAAAAGGATCACAGTAATGGGTATATTTCCCCTTCTAATTTGAGACCTACTGAATCCCAGATTATCTAGCAAATAACCATTCCTGATTGATCTCCATTCCTGGAACAATGTCTTCTATCATTTCTAAAACTTTGAGAAGAATCTTTAGTTAGTAGTGACATTAGAATTTAGTTCCCACTTATCACCTTATCTAATAATTCTCATTTCTCCTGATATCTTTTTCATTTTACTCCATATTTCTCCTCATAGTGCCTTCTTCATGTGCTCTAACCTCCTTTCAGCAAAATCAACTCCTACTCATCCTTCAGTAAACTTATCCCATCTACTTCAACCTATCAAAGTTTCTCCTTAATTTTGCCATCTACATTATACAGTCACATGAATCTTCCTATTTTTAATAGACTTTAATCCTGGTAAAATAAGTGGATTCCATAGCAACAGTGAGTCTGCATATCAGCAATATACTTATTTAGTAGAATAAATCTCACACTTAAAATTTTTGAAGTGGAACAAAAGTACAGGGTATGGGAAACTGACCAAAATATGGCTAAAAAATTAACATAATTATGTGGATAAAGCCAATAAATCAGACGATTTTACCT
The DNA here is from genome assembly GCF_022355385.1 of Mustela nigripes. Taxonomy (NCBI): domain Eukaryota; kingdom Metazoa; phylum Chordata; class Mammalia; order Carnivora; family Mustelidae; genus Mustela; species Mustela nigripes. The sequence goes on from NC_081564.1 coordinate 62,185,830, forward strand.
ATGGCTTGAAAAGTACTAACCTGAAAAGAACAAGAAAACATTATTTTTGGCAGCAGCATTACTGTTCTCAGAAAACTCAAGGAAACTTGAAGAATGAGAGTTAAACAGGGAAAGAAATACTCTGATAGTAACAGTTTTGGGGATAATGTCATAGGATTTTCCCCTGGGAAGTGCCAACTGAAAGGAAAAATCTGAGAGAAGAAAAGACCTGGTAGAGGCCTAATGGGCATCATGACACTTTAAAATTACTGCCTTAGAGAAGAGGATTAGATAAATAATATGAAATTATGACAGTCATGGGAGTCACAATGCAGGCCAATAAGCAGAAATTATGGAGATTGATTTAATAGGGAGCAGAACTTTGTAAGTATTTAAATAGTCCAAACTGAATATATTGCCTCCAGAATTTAAGAATCAGTGAATTCCCTGTCACTGGTTGTGATTAAAGAGAAACTGTGCAACAATATTTTAGAAATGTTACAGAAGATATTAATGTTGCAGAAGAGATTAACTCAGTAGTAAGAACAGATTTCACTTTGCATTATTTCCTAATTCTAAGGTTTCATTTTATGTGTAACTATGTTAACTTTCTCCCTTGATGGGAATTCTCTGAAGTCAGTATCTCTGCCCAATATTCAAAATCTTTTCTTCAAAGCTACTTAAAGCAGTGTACATTTACAGATAAATGCACTTGATAAATACTTATTGATTAATCTATAAATGTGTTAGATAAAAGCTAATGATATTTAATGACAATGTTCCACTATAGTGCCTCAAATTTGTCCATGTGATTCTTAGGATCAAGCTTGGGAAACCTCTGGACAGTCCTTCCGCTTCAGTCATACCTCTTCATTTTCCATCAGGGTTTGCGGTGGCCCCAACGACTGACAATGTATCCAGTACGGATATGTTGCTATCCCTCCATTCTAGTTTCATCCCTGAATCGCTGAATCCTCCTCACTCCAGCTGAACTTTTGAAGTGAGACAGAGATTTAATCCTTCATTACTCAGCTTTGCTCCTTATCCTTGCATTGTTCCCTCCAGTTATGAGAAACTATATCCAGAATTAACTTATTTCAATTAGTGGCCTGCCAACTCAGTGGGGCCTATTTAAAACAAATTAATTCCAGACATGCACTTGATAATTTGAAGCCAAGGGTAAATCTAATAACAGAAGACAGAAATAGAAAACAACTTCTAATAATGAAACCATTATATGGTGACAAGGATCACAAGTCCGTTGATAGCCTCTTTCATCCTTGGATCCTTTATTTTCTCTTTTGACAATCAGAAAAGGTCATGGGTCTCTCCTTCCAAAGGAGCTGTACAGCCAGCCCTGTGGTTTCTGTTTATTGAGCCCACTTAATCCGTTGTTTACATGGAAATGGCCTCCTTGTGGTCATAGTGGTCAGCAGCACTGCTCAAACAGCTACAGTTAGGCCATTTGTTTCATCAGTTCCCCGGTTAACCAGCATTCAGAAGCCTGAACTGGTACTAAAATAAATGACGTTTCTATTGGCTTCATAATTTTTTGTTAAATAGGCAGACCATTTTTCTTAATGTTGCATCTTTGAGTCACAAATACAGTCACCATGAACATTAGAGTATCCAGACAGAATCATGAACATTAGAGTACCCAGATAGAATGTCTGACTCGCCTGTTCTTTTACAGAAGAAGGTGGGAAAGACCAAGCTCGGAATTTCCACCAGATCGCCGAAGAATGAGCTATGGGGTGAAGATAGTCTGATGGTAACGATGGTGATGCTGATGCTGACAATGATAAGCATAGACCCGAGATAAAAACAGAACCACATTTTTTGTTGTTGTTGTTTTGTTTAGTGCTGCACACTTGCGGTTATATCTGCATACTTATACTGGTTCAAGCACACAGAAAAATGAAATGTAAGAATAAGAAATGGGATCTGGTAGGTAACACAATTATGGCACCAATTAAAAAAATAAATCCACCCTGTACTTTCTGCTCAATTTTTTTTTCTAGACCTAAAACTTCTCTAAAAACATAAAATTTTTAATTTAAACAATCACAGTAGTATTACTGATTAAAACAATTTTCTACAAGGGTTTTACAACAAGCTGCTAATGTATAAAATACATAAAATAATAGATTTAAAATATGATCCTAAGAAAATCTTTAAATGTCATGTAAGCAGACTAATATATATTTAGCATATTTTAATAAGGGATATTAACAAATTAACCTGTCAGACAGTTAGCTAGTGTTAAGGAAGCTTTCTGTTTCTAAGAACTTTTTAAGCTCATGAACTATATTTGCTTAAAGTAAGTCAAGCAATCTTTTTAGAAAACTTAAAGCAACTCTCATCATGATATACTAGTGAAGGTTTCTAAAACACTCCTGTCTGACCTTTAACTTCTCATCTGCTTTTATCAAATGTTTCTGCATAGCTGGTAAATCTCTTGCACAAAACTTGATGTTGAATAAAAGGCAGCAAAAGACTCACTCTGTTGAAGTTGAATAGACTGTTGCAGATCCCAGAGCAGAAAAGACACATGGTACAAATGGAATACAATGTTGCAATTTGGATCCGTTTTCATTATTAAGATACAGATTCAAGGGGCCCCTGGGTGGCTCAGTGTGTTAAAGCCTCTGCCTTCAGCTCAGGTTATGATCCCAGAGTTCTGGGATTGAGCCCCACATCAGGCTCTCTACTCAGCGGGAAGCCTGCTTCCTCCTCTCTCTCTGCCTACTTGTGATCTCTCCCTGTCAAATAAATATAATCTTTAAAAAGAAAAAAGATACAGATTCAAGTGTAAGAATCTGGAGGAGCAGAAATCTATTTGCATCAGAAGCAGCTTCCAGGGAAAAGAGGTCTAGAAATGATAAACTTGACTCTAACAAAACTGACTTCTTAGAGGCACCTGGCTGGCTCAGTCAATTAAGCATCTGCCTTTGGCTCAGGTCATGATCCCAGGCTACTGGGATTGAGCCCCGAAATGGGCTCCCTGCTGAGTGTGGAGTCTGCTTCTCCCTGTCACTCTTCCTCTGTGTTCTCTCTCTCTCAAATATATACATAAAATCCAAAAAAAAAAAAAAAAAGAAAGAAAAAGGCACAAAACAAAACTTACTTCCTAGAAAGAAGTCTGTCCTTCTAAACACACATAGAATATCTGAAACCAGGAATGTGTCCTTGACCTGGTCCATTGTGATTCATATGGTGATAGAGAAGCCAGAGTCACAATTAAAAGATCTGCTTTTTAATAAAATCTACTGATTCAGAGCTTTTCAGACTTTAAGATAAATGTATATCACCTGAGAATTTTGTTAAAATGCAGATTCTCTTTCAGTTGGTAGATTGGGTGAGGTGAGGTTGATGATGCTGTGGGTTCCAGAGAACAGAAAGATCTCTGATATCAGATCTAAGCAAAGATCTACGAGATTAGGGCCAAAGGTGGTAGTGTTATGGTGGTCCTTTAATAGAGTGTGATAAATAAAGGAGTAGCATTTTCCATATTTTGTTACCAGACACTGAATAGGTTTGTAGTATCACAACTGTCAGTTCCACCAAGATATCCATGTGAGCCAGGTGTGGCACTTAAGCTAGAAGATATTGAGGGAGGGCTACAGGAGAAGTAGCAGGCCACACCGTTGTGGCTAAAGCAGCTTGGGAGAAGCAGACAAAAAGGGAAGACATTGCAGAGTACAAGACCAGAGGGCCGCTCTAGCAGAAACATCCCTCCTCAGCAGAGGAAAACCAAGCAGAACTGAGAAGTGAAGAAGCACAGAGTGGTTATTGGACTATTTGATGAGGACTTCGGAGAATCATGCCTTGGATATGCCCATCAATAAAAAGAGTGGTTGGGGAAAGTAGGAGTCCTAATAGCCATTAGGAAAAGAGAAGAAATAAACAAAAATCGAAACCACAACAATTATACTGTTTATAAAAATTCCAGAAGACAGTTCATTCATTGAATTTTATAATTTCAAAGGTATTTGTACATATAAAATGTCATTGTAAGAATTGAGATTAAATATAAGTTAACATAGAGTGGAAAGGAAGAAGGTAAGACAGGCCTCTGAAGGAGGAAAGATACTTTTTCCATTTATAGGTTTTGAATTGTCATTTCTTTAAAAGTGAATCACAAAGAGTAAGCCAAGCAAGCATTTTTAGAAAACTTTAAAATGCGATTCCCAATTTAGGAGGCATATCAGAATATCCTCGTGTTTTAGAAATACTCTTTTCCAAATCTGAACATCTTCCCTAAATATGAAATATTTTAGCTTATACTAAGGGCATTCTATATCTTAAAATCCCCAAATAATCCAACTTACAGTATAGCCAAACTCATATATTTTGTTTCACACTGCCAAATATCTGGAAGATAAGTGCTGATTCAGTATAGCCATTTCCAGATTGTTAACTCATAAACAGTAGTCTCTTTATACTAGAATAAAAATGAAAATAATATTGCTTTAATACTATAACAATTTGATATTCTTTTTTTAAAGATTTTATTTATTTGACAGAGAGATCACAAGTAGGTAGAGAGGCAGGCAGAGAGAGGAGGAAGCAGGCTCCCCCCTGAGCAGAGAGCCAGATGTGAGGGTGGATCCCAGGACCCTGGGATCACGACCTGAGCTGAAGGCAGAGGCTTTAACCCACTGAGCCACCCAGGCGCCCCTATAATTTGATATTCTATAAATAGCATCAACATCAAATTTTCAAGCACTTGATTTCCCACTAAATATCCAAAATATACACGTACTTCTGCCTACATATGTTGGAATCTAAGTAAATAACTTACAAGAAGTCTGAACACTGCTTTTCAGGTATCAGCTGACATTGAAATAATTTACTTTTCTGGTTTATGATCTTGTATTTTTATAAAGGCAACCTAGTATATTGGAAAGAATAGGACTATAGAGTCAAGTGACATAGATTTTCATCTTCATTCTGTAATTTACTAGCATTGTGACCATAAGCAACTCATATAACCATTTTAAGACCTAATTACATTATCTATAACATAAGAATAATTAACTTAGTCAATGATTAGTGAGAATTAAATGGGATAACATGGCATATCAAGTACAGTGAATGGTATGAATATAAATTTCTTACTTCCTCTCTGGACTCTCATTTCCTTATCTGTAAAATGGAGATGGTATTATAAGTGATCCTTATTTCATAGGGTTGTAGTGAGACCAAATTAACTAAAGGATACGACATGGACATTTATGATGTTTTTGGATACTTTCCTTACATCTTGGTAACTTCCTACATTCCCAAGGAGGAAGACAGAATACTCTTCATTCAGCTTCCACTGTAGTTAGTTTTGTTTTGTTTTTTGCTTAAACTAGCTAGAATGGGTGCTACTGCTTGCAAAAAATTCTGACAACTACATGACATAGTCTTTGCCTTGTAAACAGCCTATATTTAATTTGCATTTTTGGGGAAGCTGCATATTGTGACAAAATGGATTTTTTCTGAACCAAATCTTTACCAAAACTTTAGCAAACTTCAGGGAATCTTCACCAAAGCCTTGCTCAGTTAAATCTGCTCATCAGTTCTCCTCAAATAAGAAAATAACAACGTTATATTTTAGAAAGACCCAAGGTATCTTAAATAATTTTTGGCAATTGGGCAATCATATGAAAAAGTAGGATACCTATTTTCTTTTTATAGCAATATAAACTCTAGATAGAACCAAAACTTAAATGTAAAATTCAAATTAATAAAAATGTCTTAGAAGGGGGCACATGGGTGGCTTGTCTGGTTAAGTTTCTGCCTTCAGCACAGGTTATAATCCCCACATCTGGCTCCCTGCTTAGTGTGGAGTCTGTTTCTCCCTCTCCCTCTATTCTCCCCTTGCTTGGGATCTCTTTCTCTCTCTCAAAAACATAAAGCCTTTTATTTAAAAAAAAAAAATAAAGGTAAAAAGTCTTAGAAGAATACATTAATTTTAAAATAAATTCTATAATACAGAAGACATTAAAATTTGGACAAACTGCACAAACACAATATATTAATCACTGATAGCTGTTATATTAAAAAAATCTAAATTGAAAAAATCATCATAAGCAAAGTCAAAAAACAAATGAGAAACTGGGAAATATTTTCAAGACATATCAAAAAGGTCTAATTTCTGCAACAAACAAAAATCTCGTATAAAAATGAGAAAGAAAAAAACAAAAAGCCTAATAAAATACTGGATATGAATAATTATTTTAACCAAAAGAATAATTCAAAGAGCTTCTAAACATAGAAAAAAAAAGACCAAAAATATTTGTATAAGGTGAATGTACAAGATAGTCATTAAAGAGTGAGAGAAAATTTTAAGCAGGATCCCAATGCAGGGCTCAGTCTCATGACTCTGAGATCACAACCTGAGCCAAAATCAAAAGGCAGACACTTAACCAACTGAGCCACCCAGGTTACCAAGATACCATTTTTATATGCCAAATAAAATAACTGGTTAATGCTGTGTTTTGATGGGACAAAGAAGACTAGCATTCTCAAACGCTGTTGAGTATTAGATGATGCAAATTACATGAAGCAATGTTAGCCATAACCACTCAAGCTTCAATTTTTAGGAATTCATGCTCCAAACAGGATACTAGTGAAACCAGAACAGTATGCACACAACTATTCACTGCAATATTCCTTAACATAGAAATAACCTAAATAAGTGTCTACTAATAAGGAACTGGTTGACTAAATTACAGTAACTCCATACAATGAAATAGAGTCAATTTCAGGACTGAAGTTATGATTAATGTGAATGCTCAGATGGAATCATCAAGATAACTTAAATAGAAAATCAAGATGTGAACAGTGCTTAGTAAGCCATCATCTTTGTACATTTCAATAAATAATATTAGTTTATATCTATGCTTTATGCATATAGAAAGCCTTTACAGGAATACATAAAAACTCCTAACCACAATTATCTCTGCAGAAGACAACTGGCTGATAGCAGACTGAAAGCAATCTGACATTTTAGTTTGTAAATGTCTGTATTTTGACTTTTGTATAATGGGCATGAATTATTTATTCAAAAATTGATTAAGGATAAATCAATTAGGACAATAAAATAAGTAGTGTATGATATTGCAGTTGTATGTGACTTCTCTAAGTTAAAAATGCTAGTGGCAGAGCTAGTGGCAGAACTGTGTTTGAAAACAAGATTTTCTGACTCCATGATCAGAATTTTTTGTGATATTATATTCATTTAAAAAGAAAGAAAGAAAGAAAATGTCCAGGGATTCTAGAAGTAACTTAAGTAACAGAATTTTAAATTAATGTAAACATTTTTTACATTTTGTACAGATGTGAAAAAACAGATCTTATTACATTCTTCCTGGGGATAACCCAAAGAATCACAAAGCCATGTACATCCAGAACTTATTGATTTGACCAAATGAAACCTAACATCTTGCACATTGTACATTGATTTTTCAAAGAATGCCTGAAATGCATCTGCACATTTTCCCTGCTGAGTCTGCAGACTTGCTATTAAAATCAGCACATTGTTTTGAATAAAACTCCACTGAAAGCCAATTAGGTTGGAGTTTGGATTAAAACTGAATGATGAGTCCGTATTACATAATATTAATAAGCATTAACTTGAAGTCATAAACTAGCATTTTATAAGCTGAGTGAGGGGCTGTGAATCACAGGTTCAAAAATTGCCCATCTTTAATGCTCTGGAGGAAGTTTACATTCCTCTTGCTGGAATGGTATTGAGGATATCCTTTCAAACCACATCTAAAACCAGGGAATGATCAGTAGAGTCTCAGTCTGGTAACTTCAATTCTGTATATACATGGCCGTATGTAGGTTTCAAAAGACTCACAGGAAAGGGCACTGCCAATTTTAGATCAAGAACAAATTGAAAACAACTGAGAAACTTCACTCTATTTTTTTTGTGTGTTGCTTAAGTGAATTTATATCTCCAAGATATTTTTTCTGGTAATTTCTTCAAATGGCCATGATAAATTATTGCGTGTCATGTTATTTCCATTAGATTTCTCCAAAACAACAATAATTTACATGGAATGATACTGTAGGTGTAATACTGATAATATTTTTGAAGTATTTAATGAAATGTATTTTTGTTTTTCTTAATCTCAAGGACTTAGTTGTCCTAAGGAGTGCCAACTGATGGATGGGATGTCATCTATTTCAGGGAGTCCAGCAAGGACCCACAGGGTTGTGTGAGGAAAACTGAGCTTCCCTCAGACAGTGTTTGAAAAGGGGGAGGTAAGAAGAACCCCCTGAGAAAAGAGAAATGGCTTGATATTTACTCAAAGGTACACTTTACGTCAGAACAAATATTTTGACACCCTGGAGAACTTACCACTATAGGAATTAAAGATGAATTAAGATCAGCTTAATTATAATCATTAAAGAAAATCACATCCTTTTATTTAGCATTTCATATTCATTATCTGTAAAGTTTCAATCGACCATACGTGCTTTATTTTTATTTATTTATTTATTTGAGAGAGAGAGAGAGCGAGCGAGCGAGCACGGGCAAGCGGGGGAAGGAGCAAAAAGAGAGGAACAAGCAGACTCCCTGCTAGCTAGCGGGATGCAGGGGTGAATCCCAGGATTCTGAGATCATGACCTGAGCTGAAACTAGGAGCTGGACACTCAACTGACTGGGCCACGCAGAAGCCCTAGATCATATGTGTTTTAAAACATACAAGGAGACAATAAAAAGCACATACATGATGGCACAATGTAAGTTAAGATTAATATTGGCTTGCAAGTGACAGGAACTCAAGTAAATGTCTTAAACATGATAAAAATTAAGCTGACTCTCAGATAAATAAAATCCTGTAGAAACAGTGTAAGAAGACTGATGGCACCATAATTTTTTAAAAAGATTTTATTTAATTATTTGAGAGACATATGTGTGTGGGGGGAGGGTCAGAGAAAGAGAGAATCCCAAGCAGACTCCACACTGAGCACAGACCCGGACTTGGGGTTCAATTTCAGGTTGCTGAGGCCAAGACCTGAGCTGGTTACTTAAACTACTGAGCCACCCAGGCACTCCTGATGGCACCATAATTATTAGGCACTCATATACCTTGTATCTTGTTATTTGTCTTTTTTTTTTTTTTTTAAGATTTTATTCATTTATTGGACAGGGAGCACAAGTAGGCAGAGAGGCAGGCAGAGAGAGAGGAGGAAGCTGGCTCCCTGCTGAGCACAGAGAATGATCCGATCCGGGGCTCGATCCCAGGACCCTGGGATCATGGCCTGAGCCAAAGGCAGAGGCTTTAACCCATTCAGTTTCCCAGGAGCCCCCCATTTTTCCATTCTTAACATGTGGTTTCTACCCATGATCTAAAATGTCTACTCAAGCTCCAGCCAACATGCCAGCATTCCAGCAAAAAAGGAAATTGGGAAGAGACATGCCCATTCATTAACACACTTCATGGAATTTACACATAGTATTTCTGGGAGGTTTGTGTGTGTAGTTAGAAATTACTTGGTTACACGACTTTCAGGGCTGGCTTGAAGAAATACCATGTGACTATCTAATTATTGAAATGTATTCCTAAAAGCCTAGAAAATAAAGGGGGAAATATAGAAATTTAGATTCCCAATTTAGCACTGAAAAAAACTACACCATGAGTACAGGTTGTTCAGCATTTCTTAAAAGCAAGTCTCATTCCCTCCAAGGTTTTCTTTTGAGCTGCTGACAATTCTGCAGGTTTCACTGGTGGTGGTTGTTGCCAACAACAGCTATTTATTAGCTCCATGAGTATCGAATGCCTGCATGCCTTTTTGCATAGAACTTTCATTTTGATATTGAATCAGAGTAAACTATTTTTTAAGAAATTGAAAGGCAATCAAACTCATATGTATAGTATGAAATTGCACATAAATCAAGTGAAATGATGACAGATGAACAGCTCTGTGACCAAGTTTTTGCAAAGAGAGGTGGTAACTACTTTAATACAATTGATGTGATGTGCTTGTAAGATATTACTGATTATAAATTCACCGTAATTTCAAAGACATTAAAACGTTAAAAAAATATTTTAGAGTTATCTATGCAATCCAGTTTTTATCCTGATAGCAGAATTTCAAAAGAAGATATATTTATGCTATTTAATCATAAATACTACAATGGTGCTAATTTTTTACAGGAGAGTTTGTAGAGTTACTTAATTTTGATATAAAATTTAGGTCAGGATTTGAGAATCTGACTGAATTACCTATATTCCAGTAGTTAAATAACTGATGAGAATATTAGATTTTATTTTAGTTGATTCCAAAAAACATCCAAATGCTCTTATCACTAATTTAATTTTTGTTTTTGACATTAATTTTAATTTTTAATATTTAATTAACATTTATTCAAAATCACCTATTTCATTGAGAATTTAAAATTATTTTAGCATATGGTTATGAGACTTTTAAATTCTCTTGCAATTTCACAAATAATACATTTTTTCTTGACTTATTTTATTATTTTTAAGGAGCAAGCTATTGAATTTATAAATTAAATGTCTTATAATATTTAGTTTCTATTATCTTTATTGTTTTTCTTCTCTTGCATATTTGTGGGTTGTATGCTTTTTCTATATCTGAATTTTAAGTTGAATATTTCTTCCCTTTTACATGATTTTATAAAAACAGTGTATTATAAAGTGATTAATTTCCCTCTGGATGTTGCTTTACTAAAATCCCATAGATTCTGATATGTATCACTTGCATTATTTTTACTTGCATTATTTTTAAAAAGTATTTCATTACTCTCTTCCTTCTCACTCTCTTCACAGGATATTTACCTTAGGGAATGTTTATTTTTAACATCAAAAGGACGAGTTCTATTACTGCTGTTTTTATTCAAACATGTTACACTTTTGTAGTTTAAATGCATTTTGATGTGATGTGGGACCATTTACTTTTTGTTTTATATAAGATAGAGGTAATGTTGATTGTGTGTGTGCATGTGTATACGGGCATCTGTGTGAGAGTGGGTCGGTATATGCAAATGTGCTTGTGTGGCAATTTGTAGGGGAGGCACATATGGGTCTGTGTATGCATATCAGTGTGTGTAATTGTGAAAGAATACGGCTGAGTGTAGGAGAGTAAGTTCGAGAAGAATGTGGGGGATGTGTGACTGAGTTTCAGTGTGCATATATTCATTGAGTGTGTGTTTCTGCTTGTATTTGGGTGTATGTTTTTTACGAGATGAGCATATATGTGTATGGGACTTCTGAGTGTATATCTGTATATACATATACATGTGTATGTGCATGTTTATGTGTGCTGATAGCGGAGAGTTATAAGTTTGCATATTGGTAGAGGCATATGTGTGTCTGTGTGTGAGTGTGTAAGGGTGGGTGTATGGTTCTGAGAGTGTAGGTTTGTATGTTTGTGGGTGGGTGTGGGCAGGTGCATTGGTGTGTGTGGGTGTGTGGTGTGCATGCATCTGTGTGGTATATGTGTGGGGGTGTGTATGGGTGTTCCTGTGTGTAAAGTGTGTTTGTATGTGTGAGAGGTTTGTACATATGGGTAGGTATGCGAATGTGTCTTATTAGGGACAGGTTTGTGTGTTTGGTATGGTATGTATCTGTGTGTGTGAATAGGTGGGTTAGTGTATGTGGGTGGTATGGTGTATGTGTTGTGTGTGTGTGTGGGTATATGGGTATTCATATGTGTAAAGTGTGCATATTTCTGTCTGTGTGGGGGGATGTGTACATGTGTGTAGGTATATAAGTGTGCTTTATTGGGAATAGGTTTGTGTGTTTGGTATGGTATATATCTGTGTGGGTGTGGATAGGTGGGTTGGTGTATGTGGGTGGTGTGGTGTGCATGTGTGTGTACGCATGTATGTGTGGAGTATATGGGGTTATATATGGGTATTCATGTGTGTAAGGTGTGTGTGTTTCTGTCTAGGTGGAGGAGATTTTTTACATGTATGTAGGTTTGTGAATGTGTGTGTGTTGGAGATAGGATTGTATGTAGCGTGGTGTTTGTGTGTGTGGTGGACGATTTATATGTGTGGGTATGATGGGCCTGGGTGTAGAGTGGCAGAAGGACTGGGTAGGGCATAAGAGGACTTCAGGATAAGGGAGTGTAAGGTACATCAGGTTCAAATGCATCAGAGTGACTAAGCAGGATGTCGCAGTGGCTCTAGGTCAGCCTGGAGAATGGGTCCCTATGGGAAAGAAGAGAGAACTGATCCAACGGGGAGGCAGGAATTTCACAATGAGGGGCTGGACTCAGGATGTACTCCTGCACTCTGGGAATAGGGATGGGAGAGGTGGTCCCTCAATCTTGGTTTTTCCCCTTTGTCAATTTGTATAACCATATGTTGGTTTAGATAAACCCAAATGGCACATCTTCCCAGGCTAGAGGGAGAGAACAGGTTCTAGAGAAAGAGGTGTGACTGATGGGATCAAGGCCCCAGAGCTGATTTGAGAGTATGGTTTCAAGAGCTTACAGAGATAGAATGATGGCTGGAAAGGTTCCAAAATGATACATACGTAGTTCAGAAGCACTTGTTAAAGGAAACACTTAACACTTGTTAAGCAAAAAGTAAAGTCCTGAAATATTAGACATGTTAACTAACTTGGGTGTTCACAAAAATAGTAACATTTGTTAAGAACTGGTTTAGTCAATGGGACATTCAATAATTCAGGATGGACAAATCCTTTAAGTATAAGGGATATATTTTAAAAAATAAACAAACAAACCTTAGCATTTTTGTGTTCCATGCCTGATTCTGCTTCAGTAGGTCTTAGGTAGAGCTCTGGAATTGGCTTTTTAGGTAGAATTCACTTTCAAACAATCTGCACCAAATACTGAGTGACATTGAGAGATGAGATGAGCTTACTAAATGTGAGAGGCTGAACAGTGTCCCCCAAGACATCCATACCCTAACCCCTGGAAACTGAGTATGTGACCTTATAAGGTAGAAGGGACCTTAAAGGTGTGACTGTGTTAAGGATCTTGAGATTGGAGGATTATCCTGGAATCTGCAAAGTCTGACATGACCGATTCTCTTCAAAAGGCATTCCCCAATCACCCACTACAGATCTACCTTGGCAATTGCTGAAATAGAAAGAAATGGAATTCATGAATGGTTTGCTAGCATCCATACCTCTGTCCATTTAGACAAACTGGGTTAGACACAGATTTGGAGCCCAAACAATGTGAATTACATATGGCTTTCATAGCAGCAGATGGTGGATTTTATAGGACTGGATATTCTAAAGCTATAAATTCTAACTATCGGCAATTTTATTCTAGAGAAAAAAGGACTTTAAATATGGGTTAAATAAGTCCCAGGAAATCTACAAAAAAGGACATGCCAGGTAAAGAACAATATAGATTCACAGAATCAGCTGGAAAACACTTCTCAGGTTATTTGATCCGGCTCCTTCATTTAACATAACAAAAAACAGGTCTGGATAAAGGAAAATATGTAGCCCCGAATTCACTTACAAATAAGTAGCTGAAATAATAAAACCAAGCCCCCTTATCATGTGGCCAATAACGTTCTCTATTTTTCCATATTGCAAACCAATTAGTGAACCCACCCCACCCCCCAAAATAATTACCTACTTGATTTAACTAGAAACAGTGCTGAATGTCATTTCTACAAACTGATGTGGACAAACACTCCTCTCTGATCCTAAAATTTACTCAAATAAACATATGAGTTAAATTACTTCCATGTGCCAGTCACATTGCTGTCAACACTAAAATAAATAGGATACCCCCACTCTTCTTGAGAAGACAGATAAATAAACATTACATACATGGACATTCCAATTTGATTCTAAGTTGCATCTCCCATTGGCATTTAGGCATAGTAGTGAAAAAGACCACAAGGAGTTATCTGAATAAATAAACAAGGAACAAAAATTTGGGTAAAAAGCTACAAAATACCCTAAAGGAAGAGGGAGTCAGAGAAAAATTTGGCTCAAGAATAATGCAGCTCCCATTTATAGCATCATGTCCATCTTTTCACATGTATTCCATGTCTAGTGATTTCACATTATTGAGAATATCATGTATAAGAAAAAATAATTGATATGTTTCCAGATATTCTGTGTGACATTATGAGATGTCAAAAAACGCTGTATCTGTGACAAGAGAAAGAAAACCCCATCTTCCCCACTCTTGCATAAACACTTGAGCACTTTGGAGTTCTCCAGGGAGCACTGAAGGTCCCAGGGCATTAGTCCCATCCTGCATTGGGGTGATGAAGGGGTCTGTTGCTCAGCAGCAATGCCTGGGGCAGCTTGCTGTGTGAACTAAGGCAGTGGTATGGAAAGAGCTTGCAGCTTCTCAGGCAAAGGTGTTCACCAAAAAGGACCAGAACAGGAAAGGAAGAAAATCACAAGGCTTCACAATGGCAGAAGCAACCTTGGGAGATCTCCCGAAATCCTTGGATGCATTTAAAAGTCAAGAGAAGCTTCATTAGCTGATGGAATGCAATTCAAAGAAATGCTATTTATCGAAGTTAGCATGACCCACAGCTAGTATGATCCAGGCAAGCATGGATTTTTATATATACAGGCGACAAAGGAGATAAAAACATAAAAAGATTATAATACGTGCTATAATAGAAAATCATACAAGATATAAAAAGTTCATACACATAAGTGGCCAAGTATAGGCCATAAAGCCCTGCGCATTTTATGTTTAAATAAATTATTTTGGAATTTTCCAAAAATGCAGATTCCTTTCTACCTGCACAAGAAATAATAGGAAATTAAAATTTGATAAAAGCATGTGGCCCATGTCAAGTCATAATGACTTCACCTGTAATAAAGAGTCTATTAATATGGATGACTTAAAAATGATCTAGTTAATCGGTTTGAGACATGATGAAAATCTATCAGAGCAGAGAAAGAACTAAAAATCTATGCTTTCAAAAGTCAAGAACAATTAAATTCTCACAAGGAAAATGTCCAAGGGAATTTCACAATTGTAGGCAAGTGAAGAGGAGGAGACTCAAAGATATCTCTCAGTTGACTCCCTGCCCTAGTGAGACAGCTTCTTGTGAAAGTGTTGGTGCAGCAGGTTTGCTTTGCTTTTTACTAAAGGAACAAAGACCTTTTGTTTCCTATAATCCCAATGGCTCTCAAGGATACATATACACTGTTAACAAAAGCACAACTGTTTTGCTGGGTGCCTTGAGGAATTTGTATATATATAAAAAAAAGAGTATTATTTTTAAATCTGCTAGTTATGACCAATTAGAGGATTATGAAATCAATTTGGGGTTTTCAGTTGCGTAGGAGGGAGCAGACTAGACTAGAATAGGTGATATAAAGTATCTTTCACCTAAGAAAGGGGTGTTTGGGACCTTTTTGTTTCCTCTCTGTGCATGCATTTGGACTGAATCACAATGTTCAAATGTGTTTCTTATAGTACATCATGTCGGAAAAAATTTTGAAAGAACTCAATGAAATGCTGAGGCTCACATTCTCACTTTGCCCCAGGACAAGAGTTTCTATGGGTTCAATATATTAGAGAGGTTGTTAAAATGGAAATAATTTTCTAACATGCTTCTCCATAAAATGTGAGCACTTTTGCCATTTTCGATATTCTGCAGGTAACTTCACAAAAGATTTAACATGGTGGTGCCTCATTTCAGTTTTTAATATATCTGTTTGTTTCAAGACAGAAATTCTGGTTTGTATTTCATCTCACTCTTCTTCTACCATCTTCCTCAGGGTATCCATGCTTCATGTCCTGGTATCTTCAAAAAATCATCTTCAAACTAAACATGCCATAAGAATATAGTTTTATAGGGCTTGATATAGGTTTATAGGGTTTGAGAAACATTAAGCAATCAATTCAAGTATAGTATTCTAGTGCTGAGATGTGTGTTAGAGGATATAATAAATCCTTAATGTTCCACTGACAGGAAACATGCAAAAGATCTTTGGGGAATATGAGACATTATGTGATTAAGAACTAAATTGTATGGATGTCACAGATAAGTATTACAAGAGTTCAAGGGTGAAATTGAGCCCTAACACTACAGTCATCCAAAGAATGTTTTAGGGAAGGTCCAAAACTAGAGTCCATCAGGAATGCCCCAAGGTGAGTCGATAGTTTTCCTTTCCTCTGAGAAGCGTGGAGAAAAAAGAACAAAGAGAGTCTTGATGACAAGAACATGAGAAGGATGGAGCACAGGGTACTTTTGGAAGGCAGGCCTGGCCAAGATTCAGCCTGTCAGAGTCCTGAGATTCTGGGGAATACCTGAGGGGCTTCAGGAAGGCAGAGGGTCATGGGACACAGAGGTGAGAGCATATTAAAGATAATCTAATGCACCTAAATTTTATCACGAACAAGCACATGATAATTGATGGTAAAGCAAAAAGTGGAAGAAGGTCACAAATTAAGAAGAAGTGGGGAAAACAGTTTACTCACCAAAAAGAGAGCAAATATACCTTACTTCAGAAGATTGATGTTAGGTCCTAGAGACATCTCTCTTTTTAGCTAAAAGCTACATATGTGTATTTGGAAAGACTACTCTCTTTTATCAGAAACTGTTTAGTCCAAGGCTGAAAACTGACAAACACACCCATTAAAAAAACAAAAACAAAAACAAAAAACCACAAACTTTCTTCAAAGATTTTATTTATTTATTTGATAGAGAAACAGTGAGAGAGAGCATGAGCAAGGAGAAGGTCAGAGAGCGAAGCAGACTCCCCATGGAGCTGGGAGCCTGATGCGGGACTCGATCCCGGGACTCCGGGATCATGACCTGAGCCGAAGGCAGTCGTCCAACCAACTGAGCCACCCAGGCGTCCCCTTCATTGTCCTTTTTAATTGGCTTTTCACATGTGGAAGAAAAAGTTCTAATAATTCAATACAATCCAGCTCCTCCTAATAACTGTTTCCATCAATGAGGAACTGATTTCAGTAATTAAGAGACTGGATATTCTGATTAAGTTAAAAAATAATGAAGTCTAGAAGAAGGCAGAACAGGGGGATATATCAGCTTCATGTTGCGAGAGATGCCATGGCTTTTACTTACATTTTTTTCTCTACCATCTTTAACATGTAGCTTAATTCTCATACTGCTCCATGGTCAAATATGATTGCTGGAGCTCCAACCATTACATCAGTTTTCCAAGTAGGAAAGTAAAAAATGAGGAGAGGGCTTAGCAAAAAGGGCAAAGGCAGATGCCAACTGTATGGAATAGGTAATCTATAAAATTCCTCCCAAGTCCACGAATCTAAAGGCATTACAGTGCTAAAGCCACAGAGTGTTCTAGTATTAACACAGAGCACTTAAAACATACTTCTGTAGTCTTAGCACTATGATAAAGATACAAATGTCTAGTTAGAAGAAAACCTAGAGAACATACATACCTAGAAGTTGGTATTTAGAAAAGTACAGATTTTATCATAATTAATACTAATATAATCAACATTAATATGATTCACATTAAAAAGTGTTTTATCTGATATAGACACTAGACAAAACATCTTATACTAGTTGTCTTTTTATAGATAGCGATTACTTGGGGTAGGAGAAAAGTGCTGCTATCATGCCTTAAAGTGGATGGTAAAATGGAGGTTTAAACAACATGCACAATATCACAAAGCTAGTAAATAAAGACGACTAGAATTTGAATGAGTCTGCTAAGAACAAATGCATTTAATTTAACGTATACTAAAAATAGAATATTTTGTTTTGTTTTGTTTAAATATTTTATATATTCATTCGACATAGATAGCAAGAGAGAGAGAGAGACAGAGACAGAGCACAAGCAGGTGGAGTGTCAGGCAAAAGGAAAGGGAGAAGCAAACTCCCCACTGAGCAGGGAGTCCTATGGGGGGCTCCATCCCAGGACCCTGGTATCATGACCTGAGCCAAAGGCAGACATGTAAGCAGTTAAACCACCCAGGAGCCCCAGAATATATATAAATATATTTTTAAATAACGTTTTTAAGTGCTTTCTTGCAACTTCCGTAACTGGGGATAAGGTTGACAGAGAACAAAGTCTGGAGCTAGAATCTCCATGTGTGTCCGTGAGAAACAAGGATCCTTTTTCATCTGTAGTAGATTCAGTGAGACACTAAAATATGGCTGCCAATTACCAACCCAATTTAACAAAGAACAAGATATTTGCTTTAAGAAATCCTATAGCAACCAAACTGGAACTCCAGAAATTCCCTTTAACAATCTTCCCCTTCTTTCCAGAATGTCAAAGAAGCTCTGAAATATCTCTATTAAGAAATGTCAAGAGGCTCTATAGTGATTGAGTCTTGAGCTCACCAAATAAAAGAAAACAGAGCTATTTTTGGTTAATGAAAACTTCTAAAAACATTGAAAATGAAAAATGAACTTAAATGCTTAAAGCACAAAAAGAGAAGTTCATTTGTCTTATTAATATGAACCATATCTTATTTTCCCACACAATCTTACATGAGTATTAAAGTATTCCATTAGTGAATGAGATTAGTGCTTTTATCTTAACCCACAGACATAATTTCCATTAAATTTCATAATTATAGAGCCACATCATCTTTTTATTGTATTGTCCCAAATAAATATTTTCCTCTTCAATCAGATGCTACTGAATAAAAAGCAGATCTGAGTAAGCAGAAAGTGAGCCAGGTAATAGTCATCAACAGATTATATGCAAAGCAACCAAGACACTTCAGTGTAAATGAAGGCTAAATTGGAAAACAAGAGAAAAAGAAAAATAAAGCAGAAAAGGAAGATACAGATGGAGTAGGAGAAGAGTGAGGATGGGGGTGGGGCAGAAAGAAGAGGAAAAGGAAAAAAAGCAGAAGGAATGGAGATGAAGAAAGGAGGTTGGGGGAGGGAGTGGGGAGGCTTGGTGATTTTAAATCAATCTTGAAAACAAAACTTAAAGCAGAATTCATGAGAGAGTTAGAAGGATTTACAGCCTATCAGTAATTCTTTTGTGTTCCTTCCTGAGCCACCTACATAAATCACAGATTAGGGAGAAAACAAAACAATGCAAGACAAACTATAGGATAAGGTTCTTATGAATCTGAAATAATCACCTGATATCATATCATTGGATCAGGAATCTGATCTCTGAGGGCCTTACCTTTTTATGGGCCTTTGTTTCAGGTGTGTTAAATGAGAACAATAGGATGAATAAATGTAAAGACTCTAAGATTTTAAGTTATTTTTAAGGTCTCTCTCTCTCTTTAAGACAATCCTCGCTGGCACCTGGGTGGCTCAGTGGGTTAAGCAGCTGCCTTCCGCTCAGGTCATGATCTCAGGGTCCTGGGATCGAGTCCTGCATCGGGCTCTCTGCTCAGCAGGGAGCCTGCTTCCCTCTCTCTCTCTCTCTCTACCTGCCTCTCCATCTACTTGTGATCTCTCTCTGTCAAATAAATAAATAAAATCTTAAAAAAAAAAAAAAGACAATCCTCGCAAAGAAACAGACTATTTCTGGGAGACAGTCTGTAGGTATCTATGAGATCCGACATTAGTTACTGATACTGCCCCTCCCCCAACATCCCCCTGCATGTTTAAGAAACTCTGGCAGAGCATGCTGCATAAACCAGCCAGGACTGAGTACTGTATGATGATTATGAAGGCAAGTCAGCCTGCAGCATCTCCTCATTCCCCTCTGCTGTTCGCAAATCTGTATCTTTCTTCCTCCTCCAGGGACCCCCTTGCTCCCTCACTTCCTGCTGCATGTATGGAACTTCTTAATCCCTGACAGCCCCTTTCCTCAGTCTTACTTTCTCAGGTCCCTGCACTCTTGGATGGTCCTGTTGTCCACCAGTGGATGAATGACTGATATCACAAAATCCAGTAATTTCATCACTATGCCTGCTTGTTTCAGCAAGCTTGTAAATCAGCCCATCCCTGTGTACAGTTAACATGAATATAAATGCTCCCAGACTTGGAACCCTTTTATGAATATTCTGGGATTGTTTGTCCCCAAAGAGTGAGAGCATACAGCTGAAAATGTGGGTGAAGTTTTCTCAAAAGAATCCATTACACAACTGCCAGTCATTTGGGGAAGAATTTACAAACCAGAAAATGTTGGGAGGTGGGACTGAAGAAAAATTTTGTTTCAAACCAAAGTCTGATTGAATTAGGTGCTGAAACTTTAGGATTAAAGTTAAAAAAAAAAAAAAACACTTTAAAAAATGTATCTCCTGGGTCTTTATATTTTAACATGAGTACTGAATGAATTCACAACTTACATGAAGAACTTAAAGAAAGCCTAGTTTCACCTTTTACTTAAAATCTTCCAAGTTGGCCACACATATAATCAAATTCTATCAAATTAAGTCCATAGTTTACAATGAGTGTTCTTTAAAATTCTTAGCCAAATTCACTTTGAACCAGAAAAGCAAAAGGGAGATTTCCAAACCTAGCTTATGAGTGCAAAAAACTTTTGTATTAAACATGTATTTTTGGATGCACCTAAATTATTTTTAATTTAAATTTACATGGCTGTGGAAGCAATACATACCTAATTACTTTCTTGACTTACGGAAGTGAGCATACTTTTTAACATTATTCCTCAGTCATTATTTATTATCGACAGTTGCACTATAATAATGTTTTCAGGAGCCTCTGAAATATATAGGTTATATCTCCCTGAGGGAAATAGCTATATACAGATTTTTAAAATCCCTTCTGACCATATATTAACGTTCTGTCTCCTTTCTTATTATTAGTTATGATTTTATTTTTACACTAAGTTCTTTCTTCTTATGGCCTATTTTGAATCTTCCAATTTGCTGCATTTTATCTACTTAAGACTTGCAAATTTAGTGGCAAGTTACTATGATTTTGTTCAAATGGTATCATGAATAAATTTTGAGCTACCGAATGAAGGGCATGCTTATTGACACATGCTCTGGGATTTCTATTTTTTGTTCCCTCATAAATATTTCAGATTTTACTTATTTCCCAGGCGTGTTTATATCCTGTGTGTTCAAAACTGCTAGGTTACTGAATTCCAGTTTTTAAAGAAGTTTAGAATCCAAAGATGGAAGCTTCTCATTTGATCATGATTTCACGACAGATTAGATGGATTTTGTCATTATTGCTAATAAGGCAAACTTTCACTTTTCTGTCACGCTCTGCCTGACAAATTGGTAAGTGCTTCTTTTGCTATATTCTTCACTATCTACTGCCTCTTTCTTTCATAGAAATGTTTAATAGCTTTTTACTCTGGCCAGCACTTGATTAAAAACCACTGAGATATACTCAGTGAGCAACAGTCTGTGTTTAATTAACTTTAAAAAAGGAAAAAAAAAAAAACCCACACCTATTTTTAAACTTTCATAGGATAAACTATTGTGTCAGTAGAAGAAGAGAATGTGTGTGTACCTGGCAACATATGGTCTTAGGAGCATAACTTAATTTTGACTTTAAGGACAAGTTTTGATTAATTATTTTTGTTTGGATAATAAATTATTCATCTTAAATTGCAGGTTAAGGTTTGGGTTTGAAACAGCTTGCTAATCATCTGTCTTTCCAAAGTAGAGAGTTATTAAGATACAAATTAACTACCATATGCTGGATTTCTTGGTTTCAAAACTGTTAAAAACAGATTTCAGAAAATGAATGGCCTGGTCAGAGACTCTGAGGGAAGTTATCAATGTTATTTGAAGACGCTCATGCTCCGTCATCTCTCTCAGAAAGAAGAATGATCCTGTTACAATAAGGTGACAGCCAGGGACATACGAATAAAGAAAGTAGTGTAGGTTTATAAGGAATCTTTTCTCTGGTTATCTGTAGTGTGAGCGATGCTCACTAGAACAATGGTAAATCAAGCACCAAGTTCTTGATAGGGTGGTAAATGATCAATTCCGTTTGCTTCTTAAGATGGGCCAGGCCACCACTGCCACAATTCAGCATCATTTTCTGCTATACATCTTCACACCTGGATCAGATTGTTCGCTTTTTCAACTAATGGCTTGACACCACTGAAGCAACAGTGGGATATTTGCTGCAAATAGAGACAGACTCAGAGAATGGCAAAAGGATTAGGAGTTAGTATATTCTCCAAAGTAAGTCTGTATAGATAGCTTTGCCATGGCTAGGGAATGGAGAAATAAAAATATGACAGTGCGGTAAAGAGAATTCAAGCTGACATACATAAAACACATTTCAAGACTGGTGACACAGAACAAAGAGCCTCAAATAACACCAAAGGCCTTTGTTGGGCTGTCAAAGGAAACAGAAGGGCAAGAAAGGTGTCAGTTTAAAGTATTACGCTTCTCTAGTCATTTTTTCCCAGCCATTTTAGCCCATCAAACATTTTCACACTGTATTTGTGTAAGAGAACATTTATGATTCTCAAGAACACTTTCCTGATCTTGCTTTGACCACAGTTGAAGTATCTCCAATACAGCCTGTTTTTTCAGAGACAAAAATTTAAAAAAAAAAAAATTGCTAATATGCTTCTGTGGTCAAATCTTCCAAGGGCTAATAGACCACCAAGAAAATCTGAACTTCCCCATCCTGGATGCCTCCTGCTGAGGCCCCAAAGACTGAAAATAGGACTTCTGGGGCCAACAAATTGGCCCATGCAGGAATGAAATAATTGTTTTGTCTACTCAATGATCACTCTTCTTGGAATACTATTATACTATTTCAAGTATTTTTATGTATTTTTTATAAGATTTTTTATTTATTCTTGAGAGAGAGAGAGAGTGAGCACACAAGGAGGAGAAGGGGCAGAAGGAGAGGGAGAAGCAGACTCCCCACTTAGCAGGAAGACTGATGCCATGACAGGCTTATTCCCAGGACCCCAGGATCATGACCGGAGCCAAAGGCAGATGCTTAACTGACTGAGCCACCTAGGAACCCCATTTTTTTGGTATTAATTCATTCAATCACCACAACAACTTTCAAGGCTATGCATTATCATCATCTCATAATACAAATGAGTAACCTAATACATAGGGTAAGCATATATATATATATATATATATATATATATCCATATAAATTTACATATTACATAACTCTGCCTTCTAAAAGACTAAAAGAATAGCACCCCAGTAGATGAACATATCCTGTACCCAGATCTTGGTTTCTAGAGCCATCACAGCTTTTTGGAGAAATATTAGAAAAATATAAAATTCTAGGACTATGAGAAGGAAAGGACAAAAAGCCTAGAACATCTCGTTGTGGTAGACGCTTAAAGAATGTTGTAAACATGTCAAGAAGTCAAAAGAGCTGGTTCCTTGCTGGCCAAATATGGGACAATTAAAGTATCAAAATAAATAATAACAACAGATTGCAACACATTGGAAAAAATAAAAACTCATGAATTCATTCTGATATAAATAAATGTGAATAAGTTATTAAGTATGGCTTGGATGGAAAGCCTTTCCTTACAGTAGAATGCCCAGAATAACACCAGAAAAAAATAGATGAAAATTGAAAATTGCAGTTTGGCAATCATCATGGTGCTAGTTGATTCAGATAGGAGCTGACAGTGGAGGCTAAAGGGGTGGGTTGAGGCGCTGGTGTTTTAATGAAAAACATTGGCATAGTCTAAGAAAATATTCATTGATTACAAAGGGAAAAATTGTGGGGACAGGCGTTTTTGGTTAAACATCATTAGTGATGGGATGGATGGATAGTCTGTGTCTCTGGACATGGGTCTGATAATGAGGTAATACCGGACAATCCAGTTAAGAGTCATCCAACAGAATGAAGAATCTAAGATATTAAATCTAAGATGTTAAAGACAAAGAAAGGGTAAGGAACATTTGCAGTCTGAAGAAAATTGCATTAATATAGCAATTAAATTATTGGGAGTTCCTGGATGAGAACTTAGACATGAATGGGAAAAAAAAAAAAAAACAGTTGGACAGCAGTATCATATCCATGTTGATTTCCTGATTTGGAAAGCTATATGGTATTCATATAGGAGAATATTTCCTTCTTTGGATGAACTGACACTAGAACATTTAAAGGCCCTGAAAAAATTCTCTCTACAGCTTGCTCTTAAATATTTCAAGAAGGTATGATGATCACATGTATATGTGTGTGAATGCACATGCATGCTTGCGGAGAGAGAGAGGTTATGGAGCAAATGCAGTAGAATGTTTTAACACTTGGAGAGTCTGGGTGGATATGGGAGGTTTTTCTATATTCTACTTGCTTTATAAAGTTGTTATTGAAGTATACTTGCCATACAATGTTATGTCAACATCAGCTGTACAACACAGTGCTTCTACTTTTCTATGTGTTATGCTATGTTCACCACAATAAGTGCAGTTACCATGTCACCATAAAGCATGACTTGATTACTTAAGATTTAAATTATTTTAAAATAAACTATTTAAAAAATGACATGATCATTCAACCTCAAAATTAAATTTATAACCACTGCAGATCATTTTAAGAGTACAGATAAATTTTACTATGTGACTCAGTAACACCATTATTGTATCAACTTATGGTAAAACTGATAATCATATAATGATGCTGAATCTGGAAGTTCAGTAAGAAGGCCAAATACTTGTATTATATCTAAAAACTAATATTCACTAAATGTTTTAAAAAATAAATGAAGTTTCATTTTTAAAAGGAAGCTTCAGTTATCTGGAAAATAACATCATTGTAAAGATGATGGACAGCATTGTTAATGGTTTATACATCCAGAGCACAAAAAAACAGGATAGAGGTACTTCTCAACCACCCACAGAATTACTTGGGATGCTCATTAAAAACACAGCTTTTAGACCAACACAAAATTACTGAGA
This sequence comes from Mustela nigripes, assembly GCF_022355385.1. Taxonomy (NCBI): domain Eukaryota; kingdom Metazoa; phylum Chordata; class Mammalia; order Carnivora; family Mustelidae; genus Mustela; species Mustela nigripes. The sequence continues at coordinate 62,210,541 of NC_081564.1, forward strand.
CAGAACCCTTAAAGATAAGGCTCAAAATCCACATTTTAACAAGCACTGACTCCTGCTCCAACCCCTGCCATTTCTTAGAGACCTGGAATTCAAAGGATCCCTGTTATACTGGCTGTGCTTTACCTAAAACTTGTAATATCAGGAAAGTCACTAGTCTGTGTATCTTAGATGTTCCAATTGTAAGAACTAGACTAATTTTAATACCCAATGTGTCTATTGATGGTTTTATTCTGCTGAGGAAGCTAGATTCTCCAACTCAGAGTCCTGATTGCTTCAAATCAAACATCCTCATTACCTTTCTTGGGGCTTTAATCCATATAATAACCCTGCCTGGTAGATGAAACAAACAATTTCTACTAATTTTCATAGATAAGGAATCCGAGAGAGATAGACGTTCACTGAGTTGCCATAGGTTACTCATCTAGTGAAAGGAACAAATCCAACCATCAGGTCACCTGCCTCTTAGTGAAGTCTTTTTACCATATGAAACACTGCTTTCAATTTTAGAAATAAGTAGTATCAATAAATATATCATAAAACATCCATGTATTTGGTGTTCTCTTAAACAAAAGGTTCGTGGACATGCAGGCAGGACATCTACCTCATAATGAATTAAACTGTCCCAGCCTCCATCCCACAGCAGAAGAAATTCTGCCAGGTTCTTCCAGAAAGAGCAATTTCTCAACTGACCCCAGTAGTAAAGAATGGAATGAAATTCAGCACATTATGTAAATCACTCATTTTTCATTTCATGTTTATTTATCCAGTGCTAGTTTCTTAGCAAGCCAAATTAAGCCACAGACAGATCCCCTGAACCTTCTGTGACTTCATTAAATGATGGGCTTCCCACATACAGCCAAAGCTTTGGTTAATATTCCATCTTTAAGACTCAAGTGCTAAATTTTTGGTATCCTTTTATCGATTGTTACTCAATATTTAGTATTAAATGTTCATAGATATTGATACAGTTTACAATCATGAGCATATCATGTTTCCTTGACCATATTTTTTCTGTTTTAATTGCTTTCATTCATATTATCTCCTTAAATTTTCAAGAAGTACCTATGATGCAGATAAACACATTTATTCAAAAAAATTTGTTATGAAGTGGAAAGATGGTGCCCATTATTACAAAGCATTTTACCAAAGACATAAGATTAGAACCAAGGTCTTTCTGAATTCCTAACTTGTTGCATTTATAAATAGATACAACACAATAACAGGATTCAACTCTCATTCACATACTAATGTGATCTAAAAAAATGAACTGATGACTTGTCATCTGCTAGGTTGTAACAGGTGCTGGTTACACAATGATTCAGTGATTTAGCCCTTTGTCATACTGCCCATTTGTTAGTCTCAGGAAAGACTAACAGACTCAGGAAAGACCATTCCAAGATGGAGTAATTTTTCTGGTATTCCAAAAAAATCTAGTTAAGTTAGGCAAAAGGCATGATTGGTAAGAGAACCCTAGGAGACCATGCCAGCTTATCTAATAGGCAGGTTAAGCACAAGTTCAGGGCTCCAGAAAAGCAGAACTCCAAAAAAATTAGAAACAAGTCTTAAGACTTTGGTATTTGAAATATTTTTCTATCACAGCAAAAAAACCCCAAAACAAAACAAAAACAAAAAACCCCATTGTATTTCTTTGCATTTACTTAATGGTTTTAATATTACGTTTATTTTGAATTTCATAAAATTCACTGAATTTCATAAAATTTCATAAAATTCATAAAAATTCATAAAATTCCAAAAAATCACAAATTTTCATAAAATTCATAAGATTTCAAAATTCTTTACTTTCTTACCAGTTAGGATTTCTGAAATTCTCTTCCTGTTCCAGAGGAAGAGAAAGCATAGGGTATTGGGGGAATTAGAATGAGTATGGTACTGGGACAAAAACAGACATATAGATCAGTGGAACAAAATAGAGAGCCCAGAAATAAACCCTTAACTCTATGGTCAACTAATCTTCAACAACACAGGAAAGAATGTCCAATGGAAAAACGACAGACTCTTCAACAAATGGTGTTGGGAAAATTGGACAGCCACATGCAGAAAAATGGAACTGGACCATTTCCTCATACCACACACAAAAATAGACTCAAGATGAATGAATGACCTCAATGTGAGACAGGAATCCATCAAAATCCTTGAGGAGAACACAAGCAGCAACCACTTTGACCTTAGCCACAGCAACTTCTTCCTAGAAACATCACCAAAGGCAAGGGAAGCAAGGGCAAAAATGAACTATTGAGACTTCAACAAGATCAATAGCTTTTGCACAGCAAAGGAAACAGTCAACAAAACCAAAGACAACTGACAGAATGGGAGAAGATATTTGCAAATGACATATTAGATAAAGGGATAGTATTCAAAATCTATAAAGAATTTATCAAATTCAACACCCAAAGAACAAAGAATCCAATCAAGAAATGGCAGAGGACATGAACTGACATTTCTGCAAAGAAGACATCCAGAGGGCCAACAGACTCATGAAAAAGTGTTCCACATCACTCGGCATCAGGGAAATACAAATCAAAACCACAATGGGATACCACCTCACACCAGTCAGAAGGGCTAAAATTAACAAGTCAGGAAATGACTGATGCTCGTGAGGATACAGAGAAAGGGGAACCCTCCTACACTGTTGGTGGGAATGCAAGCTGGTGCAGCTACTCTGGAAAATAGCATGGAGGTTCCTCAAAAATTTGAAAATAGAGCTACCCTATGACCCAGCAATTGCACTACTGGGTATTTACCCTAAAGATACAAATTTAGTGATCTGAAGGGGCACGTCCACCTGAATGTTTATAGCAGTAATATCCACAATAGCCAAACTATGGAAAGAACCTAGATGTCCATCAACAGATGAATGAATAAAGAAGATGTGGTACATATATATACAATAGAATACTATACAGCCATCAAAAGAAATGAAATCTTGCTTTTGCAACAACGTGGATGGAACTAGAGGGTATTTCGCTGAGTGAAATAAGTCAATCAGAGAAAGACAATTATCATATGATCTCCCTGATATGAAGTATTTGAGAGGCAGTGTGGGAGGTTTGGGGGGTAGGGAAGGAAAAAATGAAACAAGATGGGATTGGGAGGGAGACAAACCATAAGAAACTCTTAATCTCACAAAACAAACTGAAGGTTGCTGGGGGGAGGGGGTAGAGATAGGGTGGCTGGGTTATGGACATTGGGGAAGGTATGTGCTATGGTGAGTGCTGTGAAGTGTATAAACCTGGCGATTCACAGACCTGTACCCCTGGGGAGAATAGTACATTATATGTTAATTAAAAAAAAAAAAAGAAGAGTTAGTCTGGTGTAAGTACATTCATAGAATCAAGTAATGGCAAGAAGCATGAGCAGTGTCATTCAGCATTCTCTATATTCAACAACCACATTGGTGTGGGTGGAGTCTAGACTTTGTTGTAAGAACCCCAGTGATCTCTGGTGGTGGCACAGTGCACTAAAGGCCTGGATTCTGGAGTTTAACTCCAACCTCTTTTGCTTATTAGCCAGGACTCTAGATGAGCTTCTTCATCTCTCAGTGCCAGTGTCCTCTTTGGTACATTATGAGGACTGAATGGGCTATTGAGTCTAAAGACTATACTTAATAAATGCTAAATGGGGTTTTGGTTAACATTATTGAAAGGGTTTAATAAGGTGAGTGACATGATCAGATTTGCATCTTGGAATATGTGTCTAGGTTATAGTAGGCAGGATGGAAGATAAATCTAGAGTCAGAAGGATGAATCACGGCACAGACCTAAGGGTGATGATGGTATCCGGAATGATCTGAGTGAAGAAGAATTACAAAGAAGGAAGTGGATTTCTCTAATAGACAGTCTTGATTGATTAATGGGAAAGAAAGGAGAAAGACATCAATATTAACATGCAGATAGAGGAAGAGCTTTAAGAGTGTGTACTTGTGGGTAAGAGACAGTATATGGGTTTTAATCTCCCTGTTTGAAGTGTGGACCAGATCATGGAAGAGACTGTGGTGTGGGGTTTGGGTCATAGAACAGTCTTGGAATATGAATTAGGAAACTGAGACCTAATGTGAGATTTTGTGACATCTGGGGCCTACAGCAAATCTGCTAATTTTATAGCTCTTAGATTCCTATTCTCCTGATCTGTTTTTAAGGCTACTTTCAGCTTTAGCATTTGGTGGTTATGATTCTAAAATGTGATAAATATGTACTAAATGAACAGAAATGACAAAGGGGCTTCACTGGGTTGCTAAAGACCTAAGAGGAGAGTGTGAGTGGAGCCATTTACACAGATGATCACCTCGTGGTTGTTTTTCCATTAGCCTGGTAGCTAGTTCTTGGATTTTACTCAGCAAGAAGTGGAAGCTTCTAAAAACTTAATCTTTTTTTTTTTTTTTTAAGATTTTATTTATTTATTTGACAGAGAGAGATCACAAGCAGGCAGAGAGGCAGGCAGAGAGAGAGGAGGAAGCAGGCTCCCTGCCGAGCAGAGAGCCCGATGCGGGGCTCGATCCCAGAACCCCGGGATCATGACCCGAGCCGAAGGCAGCGGCCTAACCCACTGAGCCACCCAGGCGCCCCTAAAAACTTAATCTAATGAATCTTTAAAGTCAAACTAGTTTTTTTCCCTAAACATTAACTATTTTGAGTCACAGGAACATTAATTTTACCTTGGAGTCTCATACTTTGAATATTCATTGTAGAATAAAATCATAAAAACTCTTCAGGATTAATACTTATGATTGCATTTATGAAAAGCTGAAAAAAAAGGTTGACAAATTTTTGAGTTCTGAAAAAGTGTGTATGTATAACATTGAGAGATCTGAGTATCTGGTACACCACTGAAGGATGGCAGTGTCAGTCCTGCTTACCTTGAAGGGTTATTGTGAGTATCACATGAGCTAACATAGTTCAAATAAAATTGTTAGTTTTTTAATTAGAAGAGCTTCAAGGTTTCTGTTAAGGGCTACCATCACTTCTAATGATGAGCTCACATATTATCAAACCCTGGAAAACTCAGTATTAAATAGGCAGGAATTCAAGTTGTTGTCCTATGTTAAATGTATTTTCCTCATGCTTTCTAATAACTGGCATTTCCTCCACATTAACAAAACACAAATGTCCTGTAAGAAATTTATGTTCTCTTAAGTCTCCCTCTGAATTACTTTAATTAGATAACCAACTCTACGAGGCGGACAGTACTAATGAATGCACAGGATTATCATTGAAATTGAGAAAAGGAAAATTTTAGAACAACTTTTGCTAAGAAGTGGGTAGTTTAAGGGAAATCGGTGTCTTGAACACCAGGGACACAAGGCAGTAGATGATCTGAAAGGATCTCAGAATAAGACTCAGGAGAATAATGGGGACTAGCTGAGTATACAAACTTGGCCTTGATTTATGGTGGCTTCTGGTAGATATTATACCTTTTGATTTTCTCTTAACTGAGTTAAAGACTACAATGAAAACCCGTAAGTTCTAGCTTTCCACCCTAATCTTTTTTTTCCTGTAAAACAGAGGAAGAGGTAGACTTAATTACCTGGATTTGTCTGAAATGCTTGTCTTCTTTTGAGTCTTAAATAAATAGACAGTAATGCTAACTCCAACTTACCAGTAGGTGGAGGTGTAATCTTCCAATAACTAGCAGATGAGGATTTCTAGACAAACATGAAACTAGATACTATATGGAATTACTATTTACCAGGCACAGGTCCAAAGGTTCTGCATGCATGGCATCAATACATCCAAATATCCTGACAAAAGAGCAGCGCTATTATGCCCATTTTATAGAAGAGCAAACCAAGGTTCAGGCCTGTTGAGTAACTTCCCCAAGGTCAAGCAGTTTGTAAGTGCAGGTGTTCAATCATGACGGAGAGTTGGCCTCTTGAATCACACTCCTAATAATGGAATACAATGCTTCTTTGTATTTTTCTCTGTATTTTACTCAAGGAATTTCTCTTTCCTTCCCCCTTTACTCTATCTTGCATTTTATATGCAGTAAATAATTAAATGCAAATCTATAAGTCTTTTGTGATACGTTAATCTTCAGATAGAATAGAAATAATCATTTCTTTCTGTTTCCTTTTTTTTGCCTCTCAGACAATTTTTTAAATATTATTTTATTTATTTTTAGGAGGGAGGGGCAGTGGGGGAGGGAGAGAGAGAGAATTTTAAGCAGACTCCATGCAGAGTGGAGAGTGGGGCGTGATCCTGAGATCACAGCCTTAGCTGAAACCAAGTCAGACGCCTAACCAAATGCACCACCCAGGTGCCACTCGGTAAACTATTTTTCAAATAAGCCATGTCCTTTCATTCTTCTCTTTTTTTCAAGCAATCCCTTTTATCCATAGCCATGCATGGGTATTCCGTATTCCTTATAAATAAAGTTCTCGTCCTTTAAATTCAGCTCCATATGTCCCACACTGTATATAGCCAATCTCTTTTTACTCCAGTCTAGGTAAGTATTCTATTAGTTTTCTTATAGTTCTGCTATACCAATTATCACTTTCAATTTGTAACATATGTAATTGTATGCCTGGTCTCTCACAATGTGTGTCTCTTAAGGTAAAGAATATTGTACGTCTTAACTTACATCCCATTATCTAACACTATCTTAACAAGTAACAGGTACTCCATGCACTCTTGTTGAAAGGATCTGTAGGAAAATATGAAAAAAGATCAGTGTTTCCTGCTGTTGAAATTGCTGAGCTTTGAAAGGGGCACATGTAGCCCATGTTTTGAAATGTACACTCTTGTATTTTCGCAGATAGAGGCAACTCTCCCTTAAATTTAAGACAGAAACTTGGTCTAAAGAGCGACACTTGTTCTGCTCCTGCAGATGTCTCCGAGAACAGCTTATGTGGGTGCAGTTGCACCTGGCAGGGGATATTAAAGGTTTGGCCTGCTTCACTTCTCACTTTCACAAAGATTCCCATTGAAGTAATTCCCCTTTCATCAAACAATGATCTCATTTCGACTTTGCTGAATATTACATTTTCTTTACAGACTACTTTCAGGGAATTATTGACTGAGAAAGTGGCTTAGGATAAGGGGTTACAGAGTCCTCCTTTTTTTCCCCAGACCACTAGCCCCCACCTACAACTTATCTTAACAGGCAACATAGCTAGGCAGTGCAAACCCATTTACTTTAGAAGATGCCACTGAAGCAGATCTGGCTAGGTTTTCCTTTGAATCAGTGAATACAGACTAACTCCTCTTATCCAAATGCTGAAGCAGACCTGCTTTATTTGGTAGTTCCAACTTTACCTGCAAGGCCCCTCCATTTTTAGCTGCAAATGCTAGGACCCTTTAATTAGAATGAAGTTTTTGCTAAGTGAATGTTACAGGCAATGACAATATTATCAAGTTGCTGTCTGCGTTTGGAATCAGCTTCTGTTCAGATCCTATTTCCACACCACTATCACTTCAAAACAGCAAAAATTATTCACATTTCAAATGTACCTCAAGGGACAGATTTCATCAGGGCTCACAATGAATCACTTTGCATGTGTTCAGCCTTTGGTTTAAAAAGGAAAAACAGAATGGGGTGCATTAATACTAAGATTCTGAGCATATTTTTAAGATTCCACTTTGATTTTAATGTTTGTGGTATTCAGTGTCACATCTCTTACTATAGTAAACAATGAGCCCCATAAGATCAAATCAGGTGGATATTAATCAGTCTGAATCTTACCTGATCTCTCTGTAACAGTTGATACTGTTAAGCACTCCTTCTACCTTGAAATATTCTTCTTGCTCTCTGTGATAGCCCATCTTCTTCCTATTCTTGTGCACTAAGACAGAGCCTTAAAGGGACTTCAATATTTTAAGGTCTGTTAGAGGAGAATGAGACCACAGGAATTTCAGAAGGATCCTCTTCCCTTCCCAGGCCACTTGGTCATGCCCATTTCTTCAATTGCTCTCAATATGCCAATTAGTTTTGAATATATATACACATAACCCTATCAGTCCTCTGGTGTCCAGATTCTGCCAACTCTACTTCTCCAATGTATTCCTCCAGTTAACCTCAGATTCTATCTGACAATAGCAAACATGTTTTCCAGCATCTCTCAAGTCTATTCTCTTGTCTCCCTATCTTTTTAATTTATTTTTTTAAGTAGGCTCGATGCCCAACATGGGCCTTGAACTTACAACCCTGAGATTAAAAGTTGCATGCTCTGCCAACTGAGCCAGCCAGGCACCCCTGTAAGTCTCCCTGTCTTGAGAAACAAAACCCTACTTCTTGTGTAAACTGGGAAGCTAAGGGCCACTGTAAGCATACTTTCAGCTCTTACCTATCCATACTTCATCAATGACAAAAGTCTAACTTATTTCAAGAACATCCCTTGAATTTAACTATTTAGCTTTACCTAGTTTTACACCCTAATAAGCTCCAATCCTCTCCCATTTGAATTACTATGAGAGCTTTCTAATAGAACTCCCAACATCACATACATCCTTCCATCCTTCCATTAACCAGTTCTATTTCCATTAGGCTATCAGAATATTTAAAAAACTACAGATCTGATCATGTGGTACTTCTAATTAACCTCCTCAATAAATTTCTGTTGCTCTAAGAACAGATGCCTAAATTTTAGAAACATCCTGCCAGGCTTCTCTCCATCTGGCCCCCGCCTTTTCTCTCCTCACTTTGTGCTTCTTTCCATGAGCTCTCAGTGGTTCAGCCACACTGGCCCTTCTTCAGATTCTTAGACATGCTTAGTTCCCTTGTTTCAGGACTTCACTTGTGTTATTCCCTCTGGATGCAAAGCTGTTATTGATTCCTCTTCACCTAGTTAACTCTTACATGAGGTCAGTTCAACTGCCACTTCCTGAAGGATGTATTTTGCTGAACCTACATATAATGCGTCTGTAGTTATAATCTTCCACAGAACACTTCAAAGCATCTAAAAATAATTATGTTTAATTAATTGTGTTCTATTTCCATATTGTGGTAGAATGTAAGGTCTCTGGGGAAAGGGGCCATTCTTTGTGTGTTTATTATAATATCACCCATAGCTAATGATAAAGACAGAGCTGATGTTAGTTAAAGCCATAGAAACAGATTTTATTCAGTAACTACTGACAGTAGGAAAAAGAACTGGGCTCCATTCTGATTTGTGCAGGGGTGATTTGTCACATTGGCAGTGACCACGCCAGCTGTTTCTCCTAGCTGGCAGTTCCTGAAAATTAGGATTCTATCTTCCCACAGAGACTGGGAGACAAAGGCCCCATCTTTGCTGATGATTACAGTTTAAAGGAGTGGCTCTTGGGTACTTAAGAGAGACATTCTCAGTTGTAAGAGATATATATTCACAATTCTAAGAACTTTTTAAGTAAATCTTTAAGAAAGAGAGGTCAGGAGCCTCTGGTGACGTGTTGGCTAGAAAAAAGAAAGTTCTCCTGGTAGTGCTGAGCTTTCTCAGGCAGGCATTTTAAAAGGGGGCTAGGGTCATCCTGGGAAACATGGCCTTATGTTGCTATCACACCACACTATATTTTGGTCGAACCTCCCAGTGCAGGGGATTGGAAGGAGTTTTTACACACTGAGATTTCTGAATTTCTCACCAACAAGTGCCTCCCAAGAGTAGACATTCAGTCAACACTTGCTGAATGATAGCATGAATTGTGGGTCCCTCAATAACCTTGCTCAGAAACTTTCTATTAAGGAAAGGACGTGTGGTAGGATATAGTATACCCACTTCTTCTCAAACACCTTACTCCTGTTACTATAAGCATTTCTAGCTCATTCAATTATTATTACACTTATTAAGGAAGAACAGTGACTAATTTAACATGTAATGTTAAAGTGAGTTTCAGGTTCACTTCCAATTACTTTGCCATTTCAGTGTACTCTACCTCTCCACACCCATATCCTACTGTTGGGTGATCAGAATGTCAGGGCATGCCTGGTTGTGGGTACAAAAATCTGATTGAAATCTGACACAATCTGATTTAATCTAAGCTCTCTCAATAAAAAGTGAATTTATTGGCTTAGATAACTGAAATGTCTAGGGATAAAACTGGCTCCAACATTGCCATACTGGGTAATTAGATGATGTTTTTAAGGCTCAGTTTATTCTCTATCCCTGGCTCTGCCTTCTGCTGTGTTGGCTTCAGTCTCAGATCCCACCTGGTAGCAAATTAATGGGAACTGGTCCATACAAGTTCATATTCAGCAGGAGAGAGTAAATCCACCAGTCCGAAGGCTCAAACAAAAGTACTTGCATTATGGCTTTGGAGTTCTGATTGACCAGGTAAATGTATCTATCCCCAAAGCATCCAGTGGTGGGGAACAGAATGAGCTTATTGGTTCATAAACATGGCTCATATATTCCCCTTACAAGTCTGGGTTAGAGTCAGCTTCCTAGAAACTACACATCTTAAGGGTAAGGGAAGGTGTGGGAACCCCAAACAGACATGGGAACTCTTTCTCAAAGTATGTAATGGGATGTCTTGTAGCTCAAAATACACTGAATATATATTATTCAATATATACATATTGACTTCTTCTTGACTTCTTATTGCATTCGTTAGGAACACTGATTCTTTCTCTCTATATACAGAGAGGGAAGAAACTGAATAGACTCACAAATCAACAGAAGTTTATTGTTTCTAGAATTGCAAATTTATATACAAATCTGTATAGCCATTTTTTAGAGGGGAACTCAATCTTTGCATAACCCTAAATAAAACAAATTATTATTTTAAGGATGTGATTAAAAGATTCAGGATTCTAAAGACCAATATCTGTTACAAAAGAAACTCAATATTTTAATAAGGTAATTTTTATTGACATTGACTAGTAATAAATTCATGAACATTAGATATTATATAGGCTTCTTAGCACCCTGTTGTAGATATTTTTTGTTTAATTGTTTAAAAAACAAAAATGGTCATGAACTCCCACCCACTGCCTTCATCTTAGAAATAGTTAGAGAGAGAGAGAGAGGTTGTTATTGATTAAGCTCATTGAGAATGACATGGACATTGTGCAGCATCCTCAGTTAACGAATGACCTTCCCCTGGTGTCATCCGTATTTCTCTCTGTGAAAGAACTTGAGAAAAAGAGATACATGGGTCTACCTGTTAAGATTTCTAACTGCAGTAAATGTGAGTGAAATGTTAGTGTGAATTCAGACTTCAGTGGTGGGAGAGAATAGGTATTCATTTGTCTATGCCAGGACACAGAGAGCCATTTTGTGCAATAAATAGTATTTGTGAGCCTAACCACACCTGCTAAAATAGTACATTTATAATCAGGCAGTAGTTCACTCATCTACCAGAGCCACTTTCAATTTATAATTAGAATTCTGCTGCCTCAACTCTGTTCTCCAATGTCAGAATCATTTCTGGCCTCATACTGCAAACACTATTCTATTTAGGATACACAGCTTTCTTGAATGCTTTGTTCTGGGAACTATTTAATTTGTGTCCAGGTGCATTTATCATGTTAGCCCAGCACAGTAATTAAATGGCTAAAGTTATTCTGTATATGAATACACTATGCTCATTATTACCATTCCACTTAATTCAGCATCATCTGTAGACCTCTAAATATTGTTTCCACATCATCATCTGCTATATGCTCAGTAAGATTCTTGCAATTTAAATGTCTTTCATTTCCAGCTGTGATTTTTGCTCCCAAAGTTTCATCAACTGTAGATCACAATATGGATTTGTATAGTAATGAAATTGCAGCTCTGAGAAAGACTTATATAGTTCATATGGTTTGTCTCCTGCCTTTAGACTGAATCTCATTCTAAAAGATTGGATTACATTTTATTTTCACATATTACTGAGACAAACTCTCAGTGTTTCCCTAGTGCTTGTTGGGCCTACACTGCAGAAATGAAAATGCTCTGTTCAGTTCTCATGTTTCAGGGAGTATAACTGACCGACTGCTCCAGCTGCCATCCCTTGGGATCCACCATTTTCACCATGGTCCTACTTCCTGTGACTGGCCCCAAGTGATGACTGAGCATTGCAGGGGCTAAAAGCAAGCTTAGTCCACTAAGACATATTACTCTTCTAACAGGTGACTTAGGCTTGAGGCTTCCTGTTAGACTTGCCAAACTTTTGTTGGAACTGTGCCTCAGTCAGACACTCTCCTTTCCCCAAACCTTTTCACTTCCCTCTCTCCTTCTATAGGCACTACATATGCATCACAGTCTGAAGGCTTTCTCCTTCTTCCCTGCTTTGTCATCTGATACACCTCTGTCATCTCTAATCTCATCTTGATGTTTGGTTCTTGAAGGACAGAAACTAATGCAATTTCCTATTAGAAAACCTTCCTTGGGTTCAACTGTAATTCTACATACTAGAGGGGAAAGAAAAAAAAAAAGATTTACCCCCTCCAGTTTATTCTTTGTTGGAGGTGGAGAAAAACCACAGGAAGGATAAAATATTCCTATAACTGAAGAGTTGTGTACCAAGATATTTAAAGCATTTTTTCTTCTCATTAGTGCAAATCTCTATAACAGTATGTTCTTACGAACCCATATACTTAATTTATTGCTTCCTTTATTTCTACCATATGTCATAGATCCTAAGGTAAATGTTTTTCACATTTCAACATCTCTGAAGTTGTGAAGTATTTTACAAATATGACTGTATCATAATTTAAGTGGCACCTTTTCTCCTTAGTGGTAAATAAATTAATGAAGTATCTTATAATCACTGGCATCTAAATTCTACCAAGTTCTCTCTCTTCTCCATTTAGTTTCTTTATATTATGCACATGTCTATGTACAGACCTCAACCAAAGCTTTTTACATTTTCTCCATCTCTATTTCATCTGTGATTTATCTAATGGAAGGGACTCTTCGAATTCCTCCATATTTCGGCTCAATTTAGCCATTCTAATAGAGTATTTCTTTCCTAGATACCTGAAACAAAATTTGTTCAGAAATTGCAACGCTTGGACACTATGAGATTTTTTTTTTTCTCTACTCTATGTCTTTAGTCTGTTTGGTGACTATATTGAAGACTTATGATAAGAATACTTGTTTGGAACAGAGATTCAATTTATTTTCACCAAATGAAGTCTTCATTTGCATTCATTTTTGGTGCATTTGCTTCCACAAAGGAACAAAGAGCATTTTAGAAAAAAATAAAAAGTGTTCCCACCAGAGATCAATATTATAATGTAATCTATTGATAAGCAAGTTCTAAGTCAGAATTAGAAGAAAAAAATTTTTTTACTCATTGATAATGTAATGGAGTGATTATGAAGTGATTAAGAACATGTTGTATAGAGTCAGCTTTACTTGAGTTCAAGTCTATATGATATTAACTTAACTATTTGATATTTATTACAAATTACATCAGGAACTTATACCTCACTAGGAAATTGTACCACCATATCTCAATTCTAAACCCACCTGCTTTGTGGGTGCTGAGCCTGGGACTCTAAACACCACATTTCTGCTTTGCCAGTGTTTCCCTGTTGGGTTCTGCACGTTAGGGAGATTGCAAAGCCAGAAGAAGAAGGGGCTCTTTCCTTTCTGTCCCTCCACTTTCCTGTCCGTGTTGCCATAGCAACACTTCTTCACTCTAGCAGTGGAAATTCCTTCCCATGGCAGCAACCAAATCCAATTTGTGGTTGTTCCAGTGCTTGTAGAACCTTCTTTATGGCACCATCTTACAAACACCAGGATCAATAAACTGGCACTGGTGCCCACCCTTGAGATATTTGGGGCCTAGTCCCACAGGGTCCCTCATACAAGACCAAAGACTCCACACTAGTGAAGCAGTACCTCCTCCTAAGAGGTCAGGGGTTCTACTACTTGAGGCTCTCTTCTAATCCTCTATGTTTCCCTAATTCCAACAGTTTCACAGAATTTCATAGTTTCATTAATTCTTTGTTTTCTCAGTTCTAGGTGTGGTAACTTCTTCCTATAGTTGCTACCTTGGTGATACCTTAGTGCCTGTGGTGTGCTGAGTTCCTTGTAGCTGCTAACAGAAGCTGACTATGAGCTTTCCCCAGCTTTGTGTTCAGTGAAGTCACGTTGGGAGCTTGACATTAGTCAGCAGGAGAGTATGCACACCATTAATATCAGAAAACACTAAAAAGTAGGGCCATTTCCCACCTACCAACACAGGCCAGGTGACTAGCCCATCTTACCTTAGACTTCCCTTTTTAACTCTTCAGTTACATAATTAATGACTTAATACTCAGCTGAGATGTCTTTAACTAAAATCTCTTTGTCTAAATAACTAGTGTGATTTCTGATTTCTAACTGGACCTTAAATGATCTGGTATTAATTTCCTCAATTATAAAATGAGAAAAATTTTAATAGTTACATCGTAAGCTTCATGTGAGGGTAAAATGAGACAATGTAGATAAGACACTTAGGCTAGTATCTGAAGCATTTTATAAGTGACTTTGGGGCCAACTTATTAAATTTCAGTCTATCTCTTCTAGCCTGTATTTTCTCCTTCCACCATTACATTAGAAACTTCCCAAAGGTGATAAATTGGTCCTCAAGAAAACACTTGTTAATATCTGGAGACGTTTTCAGTCATCATAATTTATAAGGGAGGGTGCTCCGGATATCTAATGGGTAGAGACCAAGGCTACTTGCCAAACATGCAGTGTGCAGGACAGCCCCTCATAAGGAATTAACCAACCTAAAATGTCAATACTGCTGGGGTGGAGAAACTCTGAATTAAGTTTTGAGTACTTTTTCTCTCTAGTAGTGTTCATTAAGCTGAAAACAGAATGTTTCAAAGTCACTGTGTTCTTCCTCATTTTTTAAAGGTGTGGGCTCACTGAAGAACTAATATTAAGAGAGACAGACAGCCAGAGACAGAGAGGTAGAGAGGGAATGAGGAAGAAACAGCGAATGGAATTTCACAAGAGGATTGCAAGAGGTTAGAGAAAGGGAGGATTTTTCCAAGAAATCAGATAATGCGTTCTCAGAAAAGACCAGAGCTATAACACCTCTGGCAACAAGGGATGCCTAGAGCATTTGCAAAATTTCAGAGGCTGATAACTGTGTCAAGGGAGGCTGGATGTCAGGTCCAATTTTCCCAGCCTGAAAAACTGGGCCTGTGTCCCAGTGGCTCACAGAGGCAGGGGCTAGAGACCCTGGCAGCAGTGACCAAATGGACCCTCCAACCTTTGATGGTCTGTACAATCCTGGGAGGAGGGGGCTGCCCAAATAATTCACCTACTGTCCTGCCAGCATGGCAGACTGGAACTTAGACCTTGATTTACATAAAATGGAAATAAAAGAGATTTTATTTTTTACACAACTGATTCTGCAAACTGAGTTATACTCACTTATTTGACTGTGATATACTGAATGTGGTAGGTAGAACCTTAGTGGTAGCTGTGGCAGCTGGGGTCCTGGAGGCAATTAACACCCTCAGCAGCCAGAGCAGCAGCTGCTTTGATCTAATCAGAGTGATAGAGACGAGTTTCTTCAAATAAATTAATGTTTCTCTTTTCACTGATTCCTTTGGTACAAATATGCATGCCAACATAAATAGAAAAGAATGTGGGGGCAAAAAAAAAAAAAGTGGTAATAGGTGAAAGGCATTTTTCAATTTATGGACATATAAAAACCAGAAAGATGTTTCTATAAAATATCTCTTATTAAAAAAATATTATTATTTCAATAAACATATATTTATGCAAATATGCATGATTAGATTTTTATTAACATATATGATTAGATTGTTATTAATCTATCATATATAATATGGGTATATAGCTTGATCAAAGGTTTTGAATGTTTTTCTTCACAATGTTTCCACTACCAAAAAAAAAAAAAAAAGTCTTATTATCTACCAACATCTTTGTCAATGAAACTGAGATAATATGTTGCACTGACCTGATTTTCTATAACAAAAAATAAACAATGTAAGGGAGCTGGTATTAGCACCCTCACTGAGAACTGAACACAATTCATAAAATGCCTCACCTACAGGCTTGCTGTACGTATGTTTGGAGGTATTTGTGGTGAAGAAGGCTCAGAGATTCATAATGGAAGGAATCTGGACAGTTAACTGAGTTCTACCCCAACCTTCAGGGAGGTCTGGCTCTACTGGCTACACTGAAAGATGAGGTCACTGAGGCTCCCAAGATTAAGAGACCTGCCCAAGGATCCACAACCACTAATAAATTGATGGTCTCAGGACTGCTATACATACCTGGTTATAACATGAGGTATTATATATCCTTAAGGTTACATTTGCTATGAGTAATGGAACCCCACTTCCCATCAAACAAATAATAAGACAGAAGTTTCTTTCTTTCTCAAGTATATAGCCTGGCTGAAGTCAGTCCAGATATGGCATGATACTCCATGGTATCAGGAAGACTGATTCCTTCTATTCTGTGGTTTATGTTATGTGTTATTTTCTATTCTCAAAGTCACTTCAGTGTCTAGGATATTTCAGGATCTCCAGCAAGTATGTCTGCATTATAATACATACAAAGGAGGACAGGAGAAGGGCAAGCCTTCTCATTTTAAAGGTAATCTTTGGAACTTGCACATATCACTTCCCCTATAAACTGCTAGCTAGAATTTAGCTTCAAGAAAGAGCACAAAAACAGACCTTATTCCAGGTGATCATATGACCAGCTAAGAGTCTGGTATCCTAGTACTTAAAACAAGAGAAGGGGCCCCTGGGTGGCTCAGTTGCTTCAGTATCCACTTGATTGGGCTCAGATCATGATCTCAAGGTCACGAGATTAAGCTGGATTAGGCTACACACTCAGCAGGGAGTCTGATTGAGATTATCCGTCTCCTTCGCCCTTTGCCCCTTCCCTCCGTGGTTGCTCTCTAATAAATAAATAAAAGATTTATTTATTAGAGAGAGAGAGATAGCACAATCAGAAGGGGGACAGGAAGAGGGAGAGACTTTGCACTGAGCATAGAGCCCAATGCAGGGCCTGATCCCAGGATCCTAAGATTATGACCTGAGCTGAAACCAAGAGTCGGACATTTAACCAACTGTACCACCCAGACACCCCAAATAAATAAATCTTAAAAAAAAAAAAAGGCAGAAAGCTTTTCCAATAAAGAGCAAGGCAGTAAATATTTTAGGCTTTGTGGATCACAGGGTCTCAAGTACCATGTTACTAAAGTAGTTACTCAAGTACTTGTGCTGTAATGGTGCAAATGCAGCCATAGATAATATGTAAATGAGTGATCATGGCTATGTTCCAATAAAACTTTATTTATAGCAAGCGACTATGATCCAAGGGTCATAATTTACCAACCCTACTCTAAAAGATGAAGCAAAAAGATACTGAGAGATAGCCAGTGGTCTCTGACACCATGCTATTGCTACACACAGTATGGAAGTAGAACTAAGAACTGTCCTTTTGCCAGGCCAATTAATATCAACCTGAAAAGTGCTCTACTCGTAGTCTGCCCTTAAGATGACTGACAACAAGGCTTTCCCTGGACAAACCAGTTTATTCCTGCTTTCCTGTTATCCCATCCTGTTTCTTTACACCTCAGAATGCCCCCAAATCGAGCCACGCTACCATGTAGGTATTTATTAAGAAAAAAGAAAGCTTAAGCCTATATAAAGATTCATGCATAAATGTTCACTGTGTCCTTTATATGAAGCTAAAAACTAGAAACAGCACAGATGAACACAAATAGAAAAATGGATAAAGTGCAATACATCCATAAAATGAATATTGCTCAGTAATAAAAATAGCAAACCACTGATATATGACAACATGGATGACTCTCAGAATAATTAAGCTGAGTCAAAGAAATCAGACAAAAAATATATACATCTACTGTTCTATTCCATTCATTTAGAACTCTAGAAAATGCAAACTAACGTGTAGTGATAGAAACAGATCAGTGGATACCTGGAGAATCTGAAAGGAGGCAGGGCAAGAGCTAAGGATTACAAAAGTGCAAGAAGAAAGTTTAGTTGCTTTTTTTTTTTTTTTTAAGATTTCATTTATTTATTTAATAGAGTGAGAGGGAAAGAGAGAGAGTTCACAAGCAGGGAGTAGGGGTCAGGAGAGAAGCAGACTCTCTACTCAGCAGGGAGCCAGACGTGGAACTCCATTTAGAACCCTGATAAAGTAGATGCTTAACCAACTGAACCACCCAAGAAAAAAGCTTTGTGGGCAACACATTCACTCCCTCAATTGTGGTGCAGTCTCATGGGAGTACACCTACGTCAGAATGTATCAAATTCTACCATCAAAATATGTACAGTTTATTCATTATGTTCATTAAATTTTAATAATACTATTTTTAAAAAGTGTCACAGTTTGAATCATAAGCTCTATCTAGCCCTATCATGCCATATACACACACACACACATATATGTGTGTGTGTGTATATATATTTATCCCCACATATGCCAAAAAAATTTTTTTTGTTGAAATGAAATGCTGTTTCTTTTTCAATAGCACCAAAAACAAAAGCATAAGATTATATGGGTTGTGGGGGTATGGAGGGTGTGGAGAGTGGGGTGAGAATTCAGAAAAACTAAAATCTTTGAAATAGAGGCATTTAAGTTATTAAGTTAAAACTATGCTTATCTAAACAAGTAAATTTACCTTTAGTAAAAAATCATAGGAGAATGTCTAAGATTATTTTCATGGTTGAAATGGCTAGCTGTGATACCAAATCAACTTCATTAATTTACTGATTTAAAAATGGATAGGACTGACTACTTAGAAGTAATTTATTTTCCTCTAATTGATCACTCAAAGCATGAATAAAAACAAATTGACCTTTGCAGTGATGAAACTTTTGAGTATCTCTGCATAGCTGTAGACAGACCTCTATTCTTACCTGTCATACATGCTCAAGCTCTTTATATTACATTTGGGCTTTCCTTTCCCTGTCTGGATAGAGTTAGAGGAAATCACCTCTAAAACTTTTTCCAATTCTGAGACCTTGTGATTCCTTTACACAAATATACTTGTACCATTTCTTCTCTGGTAAGACTTCTGTTTGCTGTATGTGTGTTTGTCTCTCTTTCTTCTGCCTCTTTTCCCTTAATATACATATATTTCCAATCTCCCCTTTCTTCTCTGTTCTCCAATCTAATGCTTTTTCTATTTCTGTATATATATATATTTTTTAAGATTTTTATTTATTTATTTGATAGACAGAGAGAGATCACAAGTAGGCAGAGAGGCAGGCAGAGAGAGAGGGGGAAGCAGGCTCCCCACTGAGCAGAGAGCCCGATGTGGGGCTCGATCCCAGGACCCTGAGATCATGACCTGAGCTGAAGGCAGAGGCTTAAACCACTGAGCCACCCAGGCGCCCCTCTATTTCTGTATATTAATGACCCACATTTAGCAAGTTTTTCCAGCATAAATATTCTGTATCACATAGAGTAGCTCATTCTCACTAATTAAACTGAAAATTGGCTACATAATTCTTAAAACTAACCCTTGTTCCTTAAGTCTAAAAGAGGTGTACTACAGCAAGCTTTTGCCAAGGTGTAGGCTTGTCTGTATTGTAAGAAATCAAATCCTTGTGCCACCTGGTGTCTATCAAGGAAAACACAATAAAAAATATTAAAGTGCAATTTTCAGCCAAGCCAGAGAGGCATATTCCACTCTACTGAGGTTATGTATGATTAATTCTATTCATATGACACATCTCCTCATGATGACATGTTGTCCCTCATTTGAACCTCACCACTGAGCAACCCCAGCATCAGCCCAGACAGGGATTTGTTGCTCCTCATTCATACTCCCTAATCTCTTATTTCCTGTGGGGGGGAAAATCCCTCATTTCCTCATTTCTCTCTTCTTTGATATAAGATCAGATATTCTAGAGTTTGAAGTGACCTCAAAAATAAGCTGCTGTGAACTTCTCACAAAACGCAACTAAGAAGTTAGTGGCAGATAGATCAGAACACAGGTCTCTTACTTCCAATAGCAACAACAACAACAAAACAAACTTTTGGCTTTATATTCACCATGCCTTATTTCATGGAATTTATGATCAATTAAGAAAGACAAGACATAGCTAAGAGAATTAACTGAGAAACATACATAGAAGAAAGAAAATACTATGAAAACTACGAATGAATATGTAGCACTCTATAACTTCTATCATTTAAAATGAAAATTTTTAGTACAATTACATGTTTATTTACTCAGCTGATAAAAACAGAAAGAGGGCAGAGGTTGTTTGGCATATAAAATGGAATCTAAGAGCCCTGGCATCAGTTGGGACAGAACCGAGCAGAGGAGGAACTGGGGCTGAAGAAATACACGGGATTGCAGAAAGTGGCAGGAGTCCACTAATCAGGGTTCAGAGACGTCATGAATTAGTATCCTACCAAATATCCAAAGAGTTTGCATTTTCCAGAAAGAGTAGTGCATCTGAAGGAGAAATGAGGAATAATGCTTATGGTGAGGCACCTACATCACGATTCTTTAGGGGGCTTGAAAGGCGGAGTTGCCTCTAATTCTGGGGGAGGGAGTACTGGGAAGAATAAAGGCAGCCTTATGCTAGGCTCTGAATTTTGTTGCTGTAAAAGAAGACTAAGTCCAAGATATTAATTGTGCTATAGACAAAAATATGAAAGCAATATTCAATATTCAGGGTAAGACAATAAAGCAATGACAGAACCAGGCTGAGTCACTCTGAGCACACAGGAAGTCAGGGAATTTGCTCTATCATTCCAAATGCTGAGCCTGTTTGCGCTGACGAGATTGTCTCTAGCTGTCTTCTGTAAGAGAGAAGCTTCCTTTTTCACACTCTAAGATTTCTTCATTTAACACTATATACTGAGGGCTTACCCTGTGCTGAATATAATGGTGGTTTCTAACACAGTAGTTAAAAACAAAATGCATTTTCTGCCAACATGGACGTAGAATTTTTGTGGGAACTACATGCAGCTGAAACTACAGATTAATACTGCATTTTTCTGCTACGAGGTATGGCTGGAAAGTTGTAACTGTGTCAGCTCAAATTATTTTTATAATTGACATCTGTGGAAGCAGATTCAAATAATTTCCCCAAATCCAATACTTTCACTGTAATAATTCAAACTAAAGTCACTCTGGCTACTTTAATGCTACCTTCAATATTACTTTAGCATTGTAGATGCTAAGTTAATGAGTAAGAGGAAAACATTACTTTTAGCAACATAGCAGGTAAAGAGCAAAGAGATTTCACTGAGGGGCGCCTGGGTGGCTCAGTGGGGTAGCCTCCTGAGATGGAGCCCGGAAACGGGCTATCTGCTCAGTGGGGAGCCTGCTTCCCTGTCTCTCTCCCTCTGCCTGCCGCTCTGCCTACTTGTGATCTTTGTCTGTCAAATAAATAAAATCTTAAAAAAAAAAAAAGAGAGAGAGAGAGATTTCACTAAGCAAGTGGAAACTATGCCAAGAAAGGCAGAGGCTCAGGTAAACTTGGAGCACCCCAGGATAATAATGCATTTCCTCAGAGCCTGTGGAGAAACGGATGCTCCTGAAGTCCTCCTTTTCTCTGAATACATTAATGCCTCACTCAAAGCATACTGACTGGTTCCCAGTCCAAATCATAAAGATTTGTGGAGTAAATAAATGAATGCCCATGGTACTTCTCATGACCTATACTTCATTCTCCTTGGCCTGTGGTGACAAGTTGAGTATGCAACCAACCTAATGCTTTAATCCACTTTCATTCGGAATTTGTATCCTAAGTAAATCCTTTTCACCATCCTTCTGTTTTACTTGGTCATTAAAAGCTTTGGAAAATAAAAAGTATTTTTTCTTTGATAAGAGAAACGGTCAGCAAACTGCAGACTACAGAGTTAATCAAGACTTTAAGTTCTATTGAGTCTGATGAGGCTGCCTTCAGCACACACCAGCCCGTCTTATTGACAATGCAGCAGACTGAACCATTCAGAATGACTGACAGCTCCATTTGCCAGGCAGCCATCATGAGTGGCAGTTTCACTAGCACAATGTCCATTCTGAGTGGCATCTCAACACCAAGAATACCTAGTTTGATTGACAGCTTCATATACAAAGAAGTGAAGCCAGGGTATCTCTGAGAAGCTGAGAAAAGGATGTGGGAGAGTTATGTCCTTTGGGCCTTAGGTTCTTCCCCACCCTTTTTTTCTGTGAACATTTCATCATCATCGTTAAAAGAGCATAAATACACAAATGTAAAGAAGACAGAATTTGATTTATCACACCTGCGGTTCAAATCAACACTGTTTTGTGTTGTGCCACATGAAAATGTTAGCATCTCTCCAGATGATATGAAACACAATCATATTCTTAAGTTATTATTGAAATTTTAAGCATGCGTACTAAAGAGGCTTATTAACCGGCAAAGGAAACTGATAAAACCCAATGCTTTCTATTTTCCATGTCTGTGGCATAATTCCCATTCTATTTTGGTAAACATTTTTTACTTTAGAGTTGTGTTCAGTGCAAAACACAAATACAACAGGGACCAACAACAAAAAATGGGTGCCTGAAATGTTTGCCTACTCTATGTGAAAAACTAAAATGATTTACTTTTTAAAAACAGGCTCCACACCCAACATGGGGCTTGAACTCATGACCCTGAGATGAGTTCAATGTTCTACCAACTGAGGCAGCCAGGTGCCCCTTAGGAGCTGGAAGTCCAAATCAAGGTGTTGGCAGGTTTGACTTACAGATGGCTATCTTTTCATTTTGTCCTCATGGTCTTTCCTCTGTGTATGTACATCCCTGGTGTCTTCTGGTGTGTCCAAATTTTTTCTTTCTTCAAGAACACCAGTCAGATTGAATGGGAGCCCACCCTAATGGCTTCTTTTAGCTTAATCACCTCTTTAAAGACCAGTTTTCCAAATATAGTTACATTCAGAGGTACTGGGGATTAGGCTTCATCATCTGAATTTTAGGGGACACCCAATTCAGCCTATAACTGTCCCCTAACTATAACGAACACTTGAACCAGAAATGGAGAATTCCTATTCCCTAAATAAAACCTGTATCTTCTCACCACCTCATTTCTGAACTGAGTATCTTTGAGATGAAATATATGGATTACACAGGTCTAGTCAACTCATTAATAGAGAAGAAACCCATGGCTTTCTGAAAAGAAAAATTGACTGACTTACCCAAGGACTCAGAGATGGTCAATCAGTGGCACTGTTAGAATTAGATAATGCCTTGCAAATAGGGCAGGGGCTTTGTACCAGTAGTTAATATTTCCTCTCATCTTATTCCTTCCAGCTGAAATGAGGCACCCAGTCATTTTTACCAATTGCAAACGTACCTGTACTAAAAAGATTCTGAATGTGGTATCTTTCAGATGAAGACCTTCTTGATTCCTCTAGCTAGAAATCAACCTTCTCTCTTCAGAACATTTAAGGCTTCGCCATATAGTGTTTCCCATGTTATAGTTAGCTATGTATTTGTTTCAATCCCCCATATGATATTGTAGGTTTTTAAAGAAAAAAAATGAGTCATTTTCTTCCCATGGCATCACTTAATATCTTTACAATTATACATACAAGATGTTCCATAAGCATTTTTTCTTCAGGGGCACCTGGGTGGCTCATGGGTTAAGACTCTGCCTTTGGCTCAGGTCATGATCTCAGGCTTAGAATCAAGCCCGGCATTGGGCTCTCTGCTCAGCAGGGAGCAGGCTTCCCCCTCTGCCTGCCTCTCTGCCCACTTATGATCTCTGTCAAATAAATAAATAAAATCTTTTAAAATAAATAATAATTCAAAAAACATTTTTCTTCAGATTCCTTGCTGCATCAACCTTCCTACTATAAAACTGCCTCCAGTTTAAAAAAAAAAAAAATGTAGTATTAGGGAGAGGCAGAAGCACTTCATAGGTACTTCAGAACTCCTCAAGTCAGGAACTCTCAGAGCTCCTTTTCATCACAGTATCATTTTAAAGTTTAATTAGATTAATTAGATTACAACCCCCACTCCATCCCCCAAGAGGTTATGAGAACTTTCAAGATAACTGTTCTTGTTAATCTTTGTACCCTAATATTCAAGCTACACACAGTATTGCTTGGAAGTCCTGAATGAGTAAATGCATAAATGCAGAGACCTTTCTAGTCACTGGAGTCCAGCATTTTGTATAGCTTCAAGTTGGAAATGCTTTGTATTTAAAGACATCAAGTAGGCACAGATCGCCATCTAGGGTAAAATGTACAGCAATGCTACCAGAAAATGGAACTCCTCTCCTAGGATATTACATTGAAGTTTTACTGAGCTGTATTCACTCTTACAAACCTTGTCATCATTCTAATATGAAGAGAGGATATAACTGTCACTTCCAAATACTTACTATAAAAATTAATAAGTTATAGATTCTTTATCACATATTTTTAGAACATTTCTTTGATAAAATAAAGTTAGTGAAAAATTCTCTGGATTTGGTGAAACCAGGATGCACTTTACACTATGCTTACATGCAAATGCATATCCACCCTTTCAAATACTGTCCTTCTTCAAGCTGATTTGGCTCCATGCTGGTCTTGGAGCCCACTTAAACAAACAAACAAACAAACAACCCTAACAATATCAAATAGTGTCCCTCTTGTTAATCTCATTCCTCTGACAGACCTTTTATGTCAATTAATTTAGTTTTCTACCAATAGACACACACTCAGTTATAGACAAGTTTTATCTAGGCAAGCACAGTCTCTCTTAAAATCTTTAAACATTCTAAAATTTAAAAATGTTATAGGATGCCAATGGCTTTTTTTGTTGAAATGGCTTCAAACTGGAGTCCGTGTTTATTTGTTTGTATACTTTTCTCGCTGTCTCTGAAATTAAAAATAAGACAGTAAAGTCTCTGAAGCATTTTGGCTGATATGGTGTATAGTTTGAACAATCTTGCAAGCCACATCCCATCCCTGGTCATTTATTGATATTTATATAAAGAATTTAAAACATCCTACTATTAAGAGCTATCTGCTTAACATTATTTTACTGAAATATTATATTTAACTTATATAACAATTTAATACATGGCCCTAGATTTTAGAAAAATTTTCATCTATTAAGGGAGCTCATGTTTTTTATTCAAAAATCTGTCAGGAATTCTTTCAGGTCTGGCTGTCATGGAGTTTTAGGTATTGAACTTATCTGATGCCCCCCCCCCACACACACACACAGAGATAAACCAGGCAAAACAAATATATGAAGCAATTTTTTTCTTCAGGTATTAGACAACAGGTGTCAAAGTGTTTGGATTCTTGAGAAAAGGAAAGCACATAGATGAATTCCAAAACCATACTGGCTTTTTCTGCCTGAGACATTTTTCAAATTGGCATAGCAAAAGAAATATTCAAAATAAGACATAGAAAGTAAAAAAAGTCACACACACGCACAAAAGAAATGAGCAGAACATCAGTGAGTTTGGGGGAAACTCTAAGCACTTTAATATAAAAAGAGGAAAGAAAAATATTTGAAAAAATCATGGCCAAAGATTTTTCAAATTGGATGAAAATTTTAAATCCACAGATCCAGAAAACTCAATGAATCCCAAACAAAAGGAGACTACACCAAGTCACACTGTAGTAAAATTGTTCAAAATTAATGATAAAGTGAAGAGCTTAGATTCAGCATAAGAAAAATACATACACTGCAAAACAAAGATTACAGTAGATTTGCCATGGAAAACAATGCAAAGAAGATGACAATGAAGTACTGAAAAATAAAAAAACAAAAAACAAAACAAAAAACAAGCTGTTAACCTAAATTCTATATCCAGCAAAAGTATTTATAAATAATGCCATAGACTAAATGTTTGTCTTCTCCTCAAGTTCACAGTTTGAAACCCTAATCCTTCAATGTGATGGAATTAGAAGGTGGAGCCTTTGAGAGGTGATTAGGTGGTGAGAGTAGAACCCTCATGAATAGGACTTATATCCTTATAAAGGAGACCCCAAAGAGATCTGTCATTTTTCTATCACATGACGACCCAACAAAAAGATGGCTATAACTAGACATTTGGACTCTTGCCAGACACTGAATGTCTTGGAGCCTTGATCTTGGACTTCCAGGCCTCCAGAACTATTAGACATAAGTTTCTGTTTTTTATAAATCATTCAGTCTATGATACTCTGCTACAGTAGCCTGAATGGTCTAAGATGCGGGGCGGGGGGGGTACTACTATAGTCAATAACTAGAAATGTGGAAGTGGTTTTAGAGCTGGGTAATAGGTAGAGGCTGGAAGAGTTCTGAGGTACACACTAGAAGAAGTCTATGCTGCCCTTAATTGTCGATCTTCTCAGAGAATTATCTACATAATCATGAATAGAATGTTGGTAGAAATATTGATGATACAGGCCATTATGATGAAGTTTGAGATAGGAACAAAGAACATGTTACTGGAAACTGGAGGAAAGGCAATTCTTAATATAATAAAATGAAGAACCTGGTTGAACTGTGTTCATGTCCTAGTGTTTTGTGGAAGACAGAACTTGTGAGTGATGAAACTGGATATTTATAGGAAGTCACTTCTAAGCCAGGTGATGAAGGTGTGGCTTTGCTCTTCCTGACATCTTATAGTAAAATGTAAAAGAAAAGAAATGGCTTAAACACAGAGTTGTTAAGCAAAAAAAGGAAACAGAACTAAACACTTGGAAAATTCTATTTACCTATACTGCAAAAAATAAGGAAACTTGCTCAGAAGAAAACAGGGTATTGTCACCAAACAACTATTTGATTAGGAGATTAGTATGAGTGTGAATCATGGCCCTAGTCAGCACCTAAACAAAGATGTGCTATTCTTCCAGATGGAAAGATGATTCACAGTTCATCAAGGCTGCCTCTTTTATTTCTAAAGGAGGAACCACTGCCTCACTTTCAACAAAGTGAGGATAACTGGCCTCCTCCCAACTAGGGGAGCCAAACCCTGCCTAGTAAAAGCTGTGGTTAAGATAACTATCCCAGTAGTGGAAGGTGGGGCTGCAACCCCAGTGTGCCTGGAGGGCAGAACATTGAACCAAAGAGGAATATTCTTGAACTTGGTATCTCATACAGTTTGCCTTATAGTTTGAACTTACTAGAAACCCATTTCTCCTTTCTTCCATTCTCTTTTTTGTATTACTCCCTTTTGGAATGAAAATGTCTTTCCTATGCCTCCACCACCGCTGTATTCTGGAAGCACATAATTTGTTTGATTCCCTAGGTACATAGCCAGAAAAACATGTCCCTCAGAATGAACTGTACCTTGAGTTTCACCCATATCTTAGAAGATTTTTAGATAAAACTGGATTTCAGCCTTTAGAGTTGACGCTGGAACAAGTTAAACTTTTGGGGCTGCTGGGATGGAATATATTTTACATTTGAGAAAAACATGAATTTGGGGGGTTCCAGGGGTGGGATGCTATAGAATGAATATGAGTTCCCTTAAAATTTATATACTGAAGCATAATCCCCAAACTGAGGTGAGGCCTTTGGTAGGTAATTAGAATATAATGGTAAAACCCTCATAAATGCACTTAGTGCTCTTCTGAAAAAGACTGCAGAGAGCTCCCTTGCCCCTTCCTCCATGTAAGCACACAATGAGATGACATTCCTCTATGAACCAGGAGGTAGACTGTCACCAGACATCAAATCTACCATCAGCTTGATCTTGGACTTCCCAGCCTCCAGAACGAGAGAAATAAATCTCTGTTGTTTATAGCCACCCACTTTATTTTTTTTCTGTGATAGCAGACTGAACAGACTAAGAAATGACAGTATAATAAAAACATTTCAGAAATACCAAAGCTGAAAGAAATAATCACCAGTGGACCCACACTACAAAATATATTGTCACAAGTCCTTCAGGCAGAAGGAAAATGATACAACATATGAATCTGAATATACACAAAGGAAGGATGAGCACAAGAAATGGTAATTGTAGAGATAAAAATACAAAACCTTAAAGTTTTATTTAAATTTATTTAAAAGATAATTGAATGTTTAAAGAATGACAGCAGTGGATTGTAGGACTTACATGTAAAAAGTTAAAATGACAGCAATAGCACAAAGGCTAGGAGTAGGAAACTGGAATTGAAATATCATTGCAAGGTGTTTTTATTACAGAGAAAAGGAAAAAAATAGCATTTGAAGGTAGATTGTGGAAAGTTAAAGATATATACTATAAACCCAAAACATCCACGGAAATAACAAAATGAAGAGTTATGGATCATAAACTGACAAGAAGCCAAATGGGAGTCACAAAAATTGCACAATTATTCTAAGAGGGTGCAGAAAAGAAGGGAAAATAAAGGAAAGAACAGCTGAAATAAACAGAAAACAAACTGAAATATGGTAGATCAAAACTAATAAAATAAATAATCACATTAAATATAAGTAATATAACCATCCAATTAAAATGTAATGATTGTTAGACTGGACAAAAGACCATGGCCCAAATACATGCCGCCTATAAGAAATCCACTGTAGGGGCTCCTGGGTGGCTCAGTCAGTTAAGCATTGGCCTACAACTCAGATCATGATCCCAGGGTCCTGGGTCCTCTTGCTCTCTCTCTCAGATAAATAAATAAAAACTTAAAAAAAAAAAAAGAAGAAAGAAATCTACTGCAAATCTAAAGATAAAAATAGATTAGAAGTAACAGGATAAAAAATAATATACTATGCTAACACTAGTGAAAAGAAGCCTTGAATGGCTAAACTGGTATGAGTCAAATTATATTTCAGAGCTAAGAACATTGCTGGTAATAAATATGTTCATTTCATAATCATAAAGAGGTCAATTCAGCAAGAAAACATAAGCAAACACTGAAATATTTATGCACCTACAGACAAAACTTGAAAATAAATGAAGCAAAAACATATAACTGCAAAGAGAAATTGTCAAATAAACATGTTGGAGATGTATATACTCATTTCTCAGTAACTGTGAGAACAAGTAGACAGGAAAACAGTATGGACATAAAAGACATTAACAACACTATCAGGCAACTTGTCCTAACTGACATTTTTTTTTTTTTTTGAGTTTTACTGAGTTTTATCTTAGCCCATAATTTACAGTTGGTGTAAAATTTATTTTCTTTCTTTTTTTTTTTTTTAATAAACATATAATGTATTTTTATCCCCAGGGGTACAGGTCTGTGAATCACCAGGTTTACACACTTCACAGCATTCACCATAGCACATAAAAGATTTTATTTATTTGTTTCATATAGAGATAGAGATTACAAGTAGGCAGAGAGGCAGGCAGAGGGAGAGGGGGAAGCAGACTCCCTACTGAGCAAGGAGCCCGATGTGGGGCTCGATCCCAGAACCCCGAGACCATGACCTGAACCAAAGGCAGAGGCCTAACCCATTGAGCCACGCAGGCGTCCCCTAACTGACATTTATAAACTCTTGTACCCAACAACAACAGAATACACATTTACCAAGCTAGACCATATTCTGGGCTATGAAATAAGTCTTAATAAATTGAAAAGGATTTGTTATAAAAAGTATGTTCTCAGATCACAATGAAATTAAATAAAAATTGATTTTTAAAAATTCCCAAACTCTGGGGTATCAAACAAAAGAAAAATAATATAATTTCTAATTCATTAGAGGGAAGACAGAATAATAAATAATAATTAATCCAAAAGGAAGCAAGAAGGAAAAAAGACGTAAGAAATATGTAAAATTTCCCAAAGTATTAATAGCTACATTAAGCACAAATGTAGGAAACATCACTACAGATATTACAGACATTAAAATAGAGAGATGTATGGGGCACCTGGGTGGCTCAGTGGGTTAGAGCCTCTGCCTTCGGCTCAGGTCATGATCCCGGGGTGCTGGGATCGAGCCCTGCCTCAGGCTCTCTGCTCAGTGGGGAGTCTGCTTCCTCCTCTCTCTCTCTGCCTGCCTCTCTGCCTACTTGTAATCTCTGCCTGTCAAATAAATAAATAAAATCTTTAAAAAAAAAATAGAGATGTATGAGCAAATTTTTACCAAAAAATGTGAAAATTTAAACAAAAAGCTATATTCCTAGGCAAATAATAATTTGCAAAACAGAAACAAGATGAAATAAAAAATTGCCATAGTTCTATGCCACTAAAAATGAACCTAAAGTTATATGTTTTCTAAAGAAAAATTTCAAGTCCAGAAAAATGAAAATTGGACAAAAGTGTTTATGTACATAGATGGCAAAATTTTATACATAAAAAATTAAAAAATAACTTATTTTCAAATGATCAGAATTGTGTAAACTTGCTGCATAGCAAGTAGATCTATAAAGGTAATTGTGGACAGTCTAGGAGAAGATTATCACATGTATGGTCACCTAATTTATGACAAAGAAGGCTCTATAAATAGAATAAATGATGGTATTTCATTAAAAAGTAGTGGATCAATCAACGTGGGCAAAGAAATGAACTGTGAAGACAATTACCTCCCACCATAATAAAGAATTGTCTAACAAGATTTAAAAAATGACATGAGAAGGAAAAATGATATATTGAATTAAGTTAAAGAAAACCTCTTTATCCAGAGACATTTGAAAGAATAAAAATACAAGCCACAGAATGTGAGAAAATATTTAAAATTCATGTATATGATAAAGAACCTCCACTTGGAGTACACACAAGGAGTTATAAAATCAGTAAGAAAAAGGTAGAAAATCTAACACAAAGATGGGCAAAAGATATACTGAGATACTTCACCAAAGAAAATATGTACTTAACCAATAAACATGAAAGTTTCCCAACTTAATTGGCTCTTAAGAAGATGCTAATTGAAACTACAGTTCAGGAGCACCTGGGTGGCTTAGTGGGTTAAAGCCTCTGGCTTCAGCTCAGGTCATGATCCCAGGGTCCTGGGATTGAGCCCCACATCGGACTCTCTGCTCAGGGGGGAGCCTGCTTCCCCCTCTCTCTCTGCCTGCCTCTTTGCCTACTTGTGATCTCTGTCAAATAAATAAACAAACTCTTTTAAAAAACAAACAACAACAATAAAAAACTACAGTTCAATTCTGTTGTACAAACAATGGAATGGTAAATATTAAAAAAGCAAAAAAAAATATATCAATCAGTGAAGATATACGGCAACTGAAACTTTCAAAAACTGGTGGTATAACCACTTGAAAAAACTTTCTGACAATACCTAATAAAGTCAGTTATACACATAGAGTGAGACCCAACAATCTAAATCCTTAGGTAACAGATTTGTATACATATTTTTACCAAAATATATGGACAAAAGTGTCTATAAAAACAACTGTAAAAGCCCTAAGTTGAAAACAATAAATAACCAATACAATGTTAAATATAGGATATGGATCCACAGTAGAATTGATAAATAATTGTGGTATATTCATCCAAAGAAATATTATACAGCAAAGACAATGAACTCTACCATTACCTGCAAAAATATGGATGAATTTCACAAACATTATTTAAGCAAAAGACACAATAAAGAAATGAGTGCATACCATATAATTCCAATAATATAAAGTCCTAAAGCAGGCAAAATTAATTTACGGTACTGTAAGTCAGGATAGTGGTTAGCTTCATCAGGCAGTGGGCAGGCTATAAAAGAACACAAAGTTTCTGATAATGTTTTGTTGCTTAAACAAGGTGAAGGTTACACAAGTGTTTTACTTGTGTTTACTTATAATATTCATCAGGCGGATACTTATAATGTGTGCACCTTTCTTTACATATGTAATACTTCAGTAAAATTTCCACTAAAAATGTAGATCGGATTAAGTACCCTCTGCTTAGAACACCCCAGTGATTCACCACTGTAAGTAAATTAACATTTAAAATTATGAAATAATACTTAAGTCATAATTTTATGCCAAAATATTGAAAAATAAATGTTTTATGAAAAACATATAATCAATATTAATTACAAAAGAATTGGGGAATCAGAGTCTGAGCATTACAGAAGTCTAACAATGCTACCAATGATCTACTCTAAAAAAGATCAGTCCCTGAAATATGATGGATAAAATCATACCAACTGTTCAGGAAACAGATTAATGCCCACATTAAATAAGCTGTTGCAAATCATGAAGAGAAAGAAATTCTGCAACTCATTCTATAAGTTTGTGTAGCTTAGACAGCAAAACCAAAACAAGATATTATAACGGCCCAAGCATCTGAATATGCAGAATGATACACACTTACACAAACACACACACAGAAAAGAAAAATAAGGCCAATCTCAGCTATAATCATAGAAACACAAGTTTGAAATAGGATAGTATAATCTATTCTAGGCAAATAATAATAATAGAATAACACCAAAACAAGTATATATTATACTACATACGCAAGAATGATTTGGTATTGTAAAGTATCTTGGTGTAATTTATATTACTAATGTATTAAAAAGATAAATAAATGTAACCCATTCAGTACAGGCTGAAAAAAATCACTTGATAGAATTGAGTAACCTTTCTTTATAATTTTCTCTTGGCTTGATAGAGCTCATTTGTCAGAAACATATAGCATACCAAGAAGATTAATAAGGATAAAATTATTTAAAGCTTTCTTGAAAAAAAGAAATTAAGGATGCAGATTCAAGGAGAATAAACTGACAAGCTGTTATAAATAAAAATTAAGTTCCACTAGGAATGAAGAAACTTTCTCAATATATAAAAATCTAATTTCCAATGTATAAGTTAGAGTTAACTAGAAACATGATATTAATAAGCTTAATGAGATATGAATTACTACAACTATTTATTTAAGGTTTGTGGCCAGAGAGAGATGTTTTTTAATATAAGAACAATGGTATCAGGGTGAGCAAGCGGGAAATAGAATGTGGAACATCTTTAAAGGGAGGTATAGAATAAAATATGTTCCTATGATACACAGAGCCAGCTTTGGACAAAATTATAAAATCTAAATGTGGACTCGGGCCTGTTGTCTAACCCCTCCTAAATTCCACTCCAGCTCCTGATGAATGGTGGTCTGATGCTGCTCCACATAAGTCGTAGTTCTTTTCTTCCAGATACTGAGGAGACCCATAAAGTACTGCCCTTCCTGGGCTATTTCTGATCCTTCCACAGCTCCTGCAAACACAGACTTCTCCATAATCCTCAGGTCTCAGGGCCCTGATCTCGCTTTTCTAAGCTACAGGACAGCTCCTTTAGAAACTGCTGCAGAATAAGTAATAATGACTTGTAGCTCTTTATTATGTCTCCACTCCTATGAATAACTGCTTATTATCGTAAAATGGAAACTTTATTTCAAAGGACTGAGTACTTCATGGAGTGTGTTAAGTAACTAAAGTTAACATCTAAGGGGGCTGAGGAAATAAAGTCTGGTTTCCTCTCACCTCATTTTCTTTACACACATTTGGATAAATAACAATAACATTAGTATATTTACTAAAAGTATTAAGTCAGTGAATGAACCAGCAAAAACAAAAACCAGCAAAAAACGAAAACAAAATGTTACACAAACCTATGTGATGTTTAAAAATTGTACTTTTTCACCCAAGATGGGGGCTTGAAAGTAAGGAGGGAAAATAAAAGGTCTGCAGCTGAATCAAAAACAGTTCTGTGACAATACTTTGGGGATATATGCATCGAATTCTATGTCAAATATTCTCCTCTCCTCTTGGTCAGACTGTTGAAAACACAGGACCACAGCCTCCGTACTGACACATCTGGTGAATTTCTGTAGTGGGAGGCAGGAGCTAGCACTTTCCACATACAGGTGATCTAGGATAAGCCTTTAAAAAATACTAGAAATGCGATTACGTCTTTGAACAACAGATGGCAGTAAAGCCAAAAGAAAGATATGATATCTTGTAGCCTCAGAAATTGTTACAAAGCATAGGAAAAACTTGACTTCCGCATGGCCACACTTTTGAATATAAAAGCTTCTTTGAAAGGTTATTGGTTCAAAACATAATTCTTATTACACAGAACAATATTGTATTATATGATGATAACTTTTGTTTAGTAATTTAAATTTTTAAAAACTCCTTTTAAAAATACGTATCATTGAATTGTTCCCCTCTTCCATGAAGACTTTATTTACTCTACCCACTGAACTCCTCAAAACTGATATTTGATTTGGGCAGGTGTTTTAAAATAATAATAATGATATGTGTGTGCGCGTATTTCATTATTTTATCTATTCAACAAATAGCTCTTAAGCTCATGCAATGTGTTCCCAGACAGACTGTAAGAAAATAAAATTCACATAATTCTGAGGGATATAAATAAGTCCAGAGATTGATAAGGACGAGGCATTTAATAAATTAGGTAAAGGAAATAATAACATGATACCAGTTTCTTTTTGGAGAATTAAAGATGTTTCTCTGCATGAGGTGACATGAGGGTTTTTTCTCCAAAAAGAGAAAGCCAAACAAAGGAGTTGGAGAGAGATAGGATGCAGGAGTATTCTCTGCAGTGAAGGAGCCCCATTATGCAAAAATCTCCAAAACAAGAAACAGTGCAGTGACTTTGGAAAATCTCAGTTAATTTAGTATGGTTGAAGCAAAGATTTAGGTTGGATATAAAAGAAATTTAGTCTAAATATTGAGACCAAACCCTGAAAGGTCTCAAATGAACAACTCAGAAATTTAAAAGTACTGCACAGAAAGTTGGGTGTGTGTGTGGAGGGGTACAGCTGGGTGGCTCAGTGGGTTAAATATCTGACCCTTGTTTTCTGCTCAGGTCATGAATTCAGGATCAAGGGCACAGTGTCTGCTGAAGATTTTCTTTCTTCCTCTGCCTCTGCCCTACCTTCCCATCCCCTCTGCTGCTTGGTCTCTCTTTCTTTCTCAAATAAATCATAAAATCTTTTGCTTGTTTAAGGAAGGTTATTATGGGGGATTAAGGAGACAAAAAAAAATGTTCAGTCACATCAATTATATTATTTGCTCTTCATTAAAAATATAAGGTGGTCACAAAAGAGTTCTCAAATAGATTTCTTAGAGGGAGAAGAAAACCATCAGGAACATTGATTTTCTGCAAGATCATACAGCTCTGTTAGAAAGGGCCAGGACTTCTGAGTTAACACCCAGGGCCCTCTGTAAGCAAGGAATAGTCTTGTAGCTAACTGTGCTTGGACTGAAAGCCATAAACACCTCTATGACCCACTGAGCACCCACTTTTTGTCAGTCAAAGACTAAGTATTTTACATGAAGTATCTCTAATCCACACCAAGAATCCAACACAGCTATTAAACCCATCAAACAAATAAGGATATTAAGGCTCTGGAATTCTGAAAAGTACAAAAATTGTAAAGAATGGAAGGATTGAGAGAATGCAAACATTATTGGCCTTAAGTTTAGATATATTTCCTCTTCAGCTGAGTCAAGAAAAATAAAATAATCTCTGTTCTGTTCTGTCAAAGCATCTAGTGTTCAGGTGCTTTGTGGTTGGGAAAGCACTGTGTTTATAAGGACTATATAAAAATGACAGAGAATTAAGTGTTCCTCTGGATTTAAAGCTTTCCTATACCTTGAACTGACCTTATATTCAGACTGAAACATTCTCATTTCAAACTCCTAAACAGCTCATATGAAGGTTCATATAAATATTCATACTTTACAGATGAGGAAATTGAAATCCAGAGAGGTTAAGTGACTTGTTCCTACACAGTTAATAAATGTCAGTCAGACAAAGCCAACTGCAAGGCAGAAAGAATAAAGTGTTATTAAGCCAATTTAACAGATAGCATATAAATATAACAAAAGAAGATTCTTTATCTTTGTAATGAAATTTTATTTTCTGGTTATAAAATAATATATGTTCATTACTGAAATTTAAAAAGAAAGTGGAATTTTTATAGTCAAAACAACTAAATACTAAAGCTATAATATGAAAGGAAAATGTGTAGAGAGAATATGATGGACATTTAACCAATATTCTATCCTCCCAAACTTTCACACACACACAAAAATACCCCATCAACACAAGTTAACAATGTGTCTAGTGGATTTGCAATTAAAGCATCATCCTGCAAATACAGAATGTATCTTTTCTAAAAATCCACAGAAAATACCATAAGCATTAACAAATTCTGAGTTATGTTGTCCAAGTTGCAATGAAACTTCAAGACTAAAAATAAAATAAGAGTAATCATCATCTGAATTAGAGAATAATGAAAATGAGAACAGTAAACCAAACCTGCACTGGGAGGGAAATTCATTGCTTTAATTGTCTTTTTAAATTACTATTATGAAAATAAAAAACAGAGGAAACATTTATTTTGAATTAATGACCTTCTACATATCACATGTCTAGGAAATATCAGAGAATGGTATTAGAAAAATGACAGAATTATCATAAACATCTCAATCCTATTTGTGTGATATATTAGAATTTCTATGGTGACAAGTGACAGTAACTCAGCTCAAAGTAGATTAAATGTGTGGAATTTTTTTTCAATCAATTTTGAGAGCTAATAGATATGATCAGAAATAAAGGAATCAGGGATTTGGGGGACTTTTTTGTGACTACAGCAGAATGGCCATAGAAAGCTGTAGATTCTTAGATCTGTAGATTTGTGACTTGAGAAGCAGTGAGTTTTTCTCATAAACTAGAATTAAAACAAGCCCATGGAAGAATTTCTAAGTCTTACTTGAGTCACTTAGCCATTAAAAAATGAGATATATTTCTGACCTTCAGTCAAGGGTAAGCCTTCAAAAAAATACTGGGAAGATCATTCTGGAAAGCCCAAACCAAAAGATTATATGAACTTTCCAGAAAATGAAGCTATGTGATAGAAAATGTAAGATTCCAGAAGCAGAAGCCAAGTTCTAATCCTTAGCTTGAACTGGAGGGGATGTTGTGTTGAGACAAAGAAAAGTACCAAAACCTCTCATGAAAATAAGAGAAAGTAAATAAAAATATGACATAAAAATATAAGTAAAAATAGAAAATAAAAATATAGGATATATTCTCTATAGACATATATACACATACATACATGCACATATATACAAAACCAGTAAACAATGAGTTTAATAAATAATGAAATAAGCGATCCTTTGTAATAGCTGTTTAGTAAATTAATTAAGCTGAGAAAACACAATCTGAAAGAACTAAATACATCCAGAGGTACAGATCAAAAAACAATTATTTCTCAAAAAGCTAGAAAACTTCAAGATGGGTAACTATCAACATGATACTGATACCATACACATGCAGAGTTGCTCTAGGCTTCATTTAAAGATCTGAGGCTTCAAATAAAAGCCCAGATTTCACTGTCTCCTTTCATCTGTCTCTACCCTCCCTTTGAACTTACTACAAATGATTCCACTTAAATTTAACTAAGAAGCTCCTAGGGATGTCTCATGTGACTTTCTATCTAACCTGGGTCTAGTCAACTGCCCAGCTAGTAACTGCGTGGCATTAACTATTTCTTTCCTTTTCTGTTCTTCTCTCGTTGTTCAAAACTGAAAGGTCCACTGGACTTTACTGTCTCCTAGCAGGGACTGGAGTCTCTCTCTGGACATCTTCCAGATGTCCCTGTGTCATCCAGGAATTACCTTCTGCCAGAGCCCACAGAAGCTACAAATTCAGAAGATAATAAGCTGAATGTTTCCTTTTTTGAAAGGAACATGCTTATAAAAGATACCAAAGTAGTTTCATATCCTAATGTCTTACAGATTTCATGAAATAAAACAGGTCTTTCAATTTTTCAGTTTTCTTATTCATCATAATACTCACACATAAATCCAGATGGGATCTGGACAGTGGAATAAATCTAAAGGACAGATAATGTGCTTTCCTCCAAGGTGACTCTCGTCTTTGTCAACCAACACAAACATCTGTTGATTTCAACTGACGTGAGTTCACTTTTATTTGCTCCTATTGCCTCTGGAATGATTGTCTCTCAGATGCATGCTAAGTGTAAATTTTCTGCATAACACTAACCTGGACTTGAGTCTAGGTATTCCGATATTTGATTAATTTCTCCAGGCACTGGTAACAATCATGGATAGTCTATTTTAAAAAGATAAACCAGAGACAGACAAACAAAACTATGTGCAACTAGAGGAAACTGTATCATCATGAATTGGACTAGCTCTGTTTCTGACCCTTCTTCATTTTAGTACTCTTATTCTCATCGAAACTTTCCTTGGTTTAATATTGTCCCAAGTCTCCAAATGAAACTATCACTTGCAGTCTAAAACAACACAATACATCACGATTCTAATTCTATTCTGTCTCACTTACTCTCTCAGTTGGTTCCTGTATGTTGGTCATCTGAGTAGACAATGAACACTGAACAGGCAGGAAACGTGTCTTACATGATTGTGACCTCAAATTGCCTAATATGGAGTTGCATATGGAATAGTAAGTGCTTGTTTCCTTTCATATCTAACTTACACATTGAGCCAGTCTTTCCCCTTTGCCAGGATTGGATATTGAAATTATTAATGTAAAAATCAATTTGTATTTGAAATTCCTCAAATCATATTTCTATTTTATTACCATGTAATTTTCTGAATATGGTAGAAAAATCTGTCTGTTAATGAATTCTGTTTCAAATGCTCTCATTATAAAACTTTCAAATCTCATTAACTAAACCAGGCATTAAAAATACAAGGATAATAGAATAAAATGGGAAACTGTTGATATGATTAGATTTGGGTAACTTTCTTCTTTTACTGTGGGGAGAAAAGAATATGTACTGTCTGAGTAAATGATAATTTAAGCATAGGAAACATACTTTATAAAGTGCAAAGAACACACTTCTCTACATGTTCTGGAAGTATCAACAACTTTCTCAGCTAGCTGCAACCTAGCTAGAATTATGGGTAGAAGAATAAAAATGTGGTGTATCTTAACAAGCCCATGCTGATATTAGAATTTTTGTAATGTGTATTTTCAATAGTGATACAGAATGAAAATAGGCACCCCATAAAGATACCCTCTACTAATTCCAATCCTCATGTACAATTGTCCAAGCCTTTATTCAGCTATACTTACTGGAAATTTAAACTTAAGTTTACTGACTGTTATTTACTCTAGACACCTTAGCACACTTTTCTGGAAATGTAGGAAAGAAATAACACTTAAGCAAGTAATAAAGATTTCTAAAAAGTTTTGGACTTTCTCCAAGTACTTTTCTCTTTTAGTCACATACTATACTTCCTGGAGGCAGAAAGAAAACAAAACAAAACAAAACAAAACAAAACAAAACAAAAAAACGGATCTGGCATTTTTAAATCCATTAGAGAATCATAAAATGTTAAGAGCTGGAAGCAATCATCAGATCATAGACCTATCTACTATATAATCGAGACCTACCTACTATATAATCGAGAGTAAATGCAGCATAGATTTACGTACTCAAATCTGCTGTTAATTGAAGGCAGAATAATCAGTCCCTGGCACATGCAGTTATATGCTTTCTAACACTCCCAAGAAACTGAATGTTCAATAAAACAATTAATCCAACCCTTAATATGCACTCTTTTTTTCCTCCTATTTTCTGTTACCACATTCCAATAGGGCCTATATCTCTCAGAGACCCAACACCTATACTCATCCTGCCACAAAGATACCACAAAGATATCCATGAGATCTTGACCTAATCACTGTACTTTTGGGGTGCAATTTTTTTTTAAAAGACACACACACACACACACACATGCACACACACACACACGGAGAGAAAAATCAGGGAGAGGGATGTAGGTTCAACTTTTACTATTCAGAATGTAGCCCTAGGACCAGCAGCATTGGCAAAAATGCAGAATCTCAGGCTTCACCCCAGACTACTGAATTGGGATCTGCATTTTAACAAAATATTCAGGTGATTCATGTACACACTAAAGTGCTGAGGGAATTTTTAAAAATGTCTTTTTTCCTGTTACATATCACTTATGCTTTTCTATAGAGGAATGATTCTACCACATCAGTTTTTTCCTTTGTGAAAAGATACTACTGGTGATATACAGAGGCAGGGAAGTTTTTCCAGAGCCTTTTCCATCAAATTCCCTTTTCTCCCTCCATGTTGTCATGGCTTACACAGACCTTTTGCCCATTCCAGTTCCATTTCTGTCCATATAATGAAGTACCACTTTCTGTTAGCTTTGTCTGCATGATCTCATCCAGCTGGGGGATCTTCCTGCCAGGCCAGCAAAGGACCAATCACATCATCCCTTTTGAGGACAGCACCCTGGGATGGTAAGTGACTGGGCAAAGGTTACCTGGCAAATGGTAGGTGGAAATTAAAATCGAGGGAGATGGCTAACCACCTGGTGAGGTCCTGAGACCATTAGAGCAGTTTGGGCCTAATGCTGCTCTCATTTGTATTATATTTCACGCACATTTCCTGCCCTGCAGCCATTGTTACCATTGTAATTACAGACTCATATTCAGCTGCCTTGAGAATGCTGATGGTTGTAAAAGAGAACACTTGCCACAGTGGGTGGGAAGGGCTGGGCAAATTGCAAAGCTCCTATTGTGTAAGACTGGAAATCTGTGATTTTGGCTGACTCCTCACCACAAAGAAAAACCACATATGTACACTGTGCCCCCATCAACCCTTCTTTGCTTAATTCTGTCATAAAAAAGGTTAAGCAGAAACAAGCAGGCAGAAGATGCTGAAGATCCAAAAGGAAAGCAAGCAGAAAACTATTTCTGAATTAAGAATAACAGACTATATTGGTCAAGACTAATACCTAAAATTAGAAAAACGTTGCCTTACATGTCCTGACATGAAGCCTATTTTTAAGGAGGCTATCTTCCCCCAATACCACTATCACTCAACCTGAAACTGGACTACAAGCATTCATTCCCATGAATCAAGAAATCATTTATTGTTTAAGGGTTCTTAAAAAAAATTTCATTTTAAAACTGGGTTTTATTTGATGCAATCTTTTTCTTCTAAGAAGAAACATACAAGAAAAAAAAAATGGCTGAAAGGATAAGAAACCCCCTGTCACTGGACCAGAAGAGCTCTCAGCAATCAGTGTTCTTCTTCCCACTGAGTCTGAACAAAGATCTAGATGCATAATATTTCTTAACATAGGAAAGCAGGCAGAAGGAGCTACCAGCAGATTAGACATAATGCGATAAGACTTAGAACTCCTTCTTGATTTAAAGAAACATTAATTTTTCAAAAGTTAAAGTTTCTGAATTGGGTAATGGCATTAAATTGAGTTATGTAGTGTCTCCTATCCTCCCCTGCTACACTGCCACACCTACACTCATCCAAACTTCGGTTAACTTAATAGCCTATTAAAAAGAAAGGAAAGAAAAAGAAATAACGGATTTTCTTTTTCCCTACATTAATGCCTTGGAAAAAAGAGTTTTTTGTTGTTATTTGCTTGTTTTTAAGATAAACTTCAACTAATATAAAATGGTTCAGTCACTTTAGAAAAGAGTTTGGCAGTTTCTTAACAAGTTAAATATAAATTTACTGTGTAACCCAGCAATTCCACTCCTAGATATTACCCAAATAAAATCACTTGTTGAAACAAAAACTTTCATGTTAATGTTCATGGTAGCATTATTCATAATAGCCAATAAATGGAAACTACCTATATATCCATCAACTGGAGAATGATTAGGAAAAGTGTGGCACATCCTCCACACATAGATGCTATACAACAATAAAAAGAAATGAGCCACTGATAAGTGCTACCACAAGGATGAACCTCAAAAACATTATGTTAAGTGAAAGAAACCAGGCACAGAGACCACATACTACACAGTTTCATTTATCTGAAATATACAGAAAAGGCAAATCTATAGAGACAAAAAGTAGGTTAGTGGTTTCCTAGGGCTGAGGATGGAAATGGGGATTAACTGTAAAAGAGCATAGCAGATTCTAGTGGGATGACAAAAATATTTTAAAATTATGGTTATGGTTGTATAACTTAGTAGTTTCACTAAAATTCAAATGGGTGGCTTTATGAAATGCAAATTATATCTCAATAGAGTTGTTAAAAACATTTCAGCTGACAAGGACAGGGAAGTAACATAGCATTAAGTGAAAAGGGAGAAGTTAAAGAGTGGGAAGAATGGGGAGTGTATATTGACAGCCATGACTAGCAGCAGACCAAATTTATTTTCTTCTCGATGGAGCTACTGTAGTCAAGAGTACTTGCCTTATTTTAGAAGGAGGGATATCCACGTGACAGTGATAACAAAGACCTGAGTTAGGAGAGTGGCACAATAAGGTGTGTCCTCTGCTGCCAGTCATGCATGAATCACTCCCAGGCCCAGGTCATGTTAGCCTTCCTCATGGATTCTCAAACATGAAATCAGATTTCTTAAAAAATGTTTTTCCTCTGTAATGCTCTCCCTCATCTTTTCTATCAATCCATCACTTCAAGACCATAGAATCCTTATTCACTTGAACGAAACCTTCCTTAGAAACAATCAAATATAGGGGACTGGGGAGATACCTGAGTTTGAATCTAGAAGCAACAGGTTTTGAGAATTCCATAAGAAAACAGCATGAGTGCCTCATGGCTATGGGAAGAATAAATGGGAGATGGTAAATGTCATCTTGATGACTTGGATGAGGAACTCTGCCACTTGTGCTACTGTAGTAGAACAGAAAAAAGTATAGATTTCAAAGGGATTTTAAAATGGTTAAAATGGCTTAAAATGGTTTAAATCCAGTAGATATGAGAGAAACCCGTACAACTCGTTAGAATGGGGGTACTATTAATTGTGAAAGAAAACATGCAGGGCTACCAGTTGTTAAGGAAAAAGATTATGGGGTCACATTTTCACACTGAGACAACAAGCCAGTAGAAATTCTTGGAAGACAGTTTGCTAATAAATATGTCTAGAATTATAAGGAGAACTGCTGGTCTAGAAATTTAAATTTGAGAGTTAATAATATATAAAAGGAAAGTTGAAGGCATGTGGTGCCATGAAATATATGAATCAGGAGAGAAAATCTGGGAGAAGTGATTAGTTATGTCTGAACTTTGTGCCAGTCTAAGGGAAAAAACAAAAACCAAAAAACAAAAAAACAAAAGAGAAAGTAGTCAAAGAATTAGGAGGATAAAAGGAGGATATGGTGATATGGATGGCATGTCAAAAAAGGAGTGGCTTGCATTGTTGAATACTGCTGAGAGAGGTTGAAAACTGGGCAATGAATTTTTTTTTTAAAGATTTTTATTTATTTATTTAACAGACAGACATCACAAGTAGGCAGAGAGGCAGGCTGAGAGAGGAGGAAGCAGGCTAGCAGGCTCCCTGCTGAGCCGAGAGCCCAATGCGGGGCTCGATCTCAGGACCCTAGGATCATGACCTGAGCCGAAGGCAGAGGCTTTAACTCACTGAGCCACCCAAGTGCCCCTGGGCAATGCATTTAATAACAAGGAGGTTATTGGAGACAGCAGAGCCATTTTTGTCTAAGTACTGGGAGAATATGGATTGGAGAGGCAGAAGAACTGCATGATGAGTGGACAAATTGAGAAACATGGGTAAACAACTCTACAGAAAATGGACTACAAAGGGATATTCAGAAGCAATGGCAGGGCTGGAGGAAGAAGTGTGGTCCGACCAGTTAAGACTTTATTCTACCCCTGAAACAAATAATATGTTAATAATATATGTTAATAAATAAAAATTTTTTAAAAAGTCTATTCTATATGGAAGTGATTGGCATATTCCTTTTTTTTTTTTTTTTTAAGATTTTTTATTTATTTGTTAGACAGACAGAGTGGCAGGCTAGAGGCAGAGGGAGAAGCAGGCTCCCCACCGTGCAAGGATTCCGATGTGGGACTCGATCCCAAGACGCTGGGATCATGACCTGAGCCAAAGGCAGCCGCTTAACCAACTGAGTCACCCAGGCGT
The DNA here is from genome assembly GCF_022355385.1 of Mustela nigripes. Classification (NCBI taxonomy): domain Eukaryota; kingdom Metazoa; phylum Chordata; class Mammalia; order Carnivora; family Mustelidae; genus Mustela; species Mustela nigripes. Next base: position 62,254,209 of record NC_081564.1, read on the forward strand.
CCCGATTGGCATATTCTTAAGAGCTAGCGGGCAGACAGGAGTAGATAAGATATAATTAATAGTGTAAGGCAAGATGTGGTAAGTTTTGTAATGAAATTGAAAATACTCAATTTAGATAGGAGAATAGTCGCCTCCTTTTTTGATATACATGAGAGCAGGAAAAGTCATATTTGGAAATATGGTCCACAGAAAATCACTGGAGCTCCTGTCTGATGGGATCTGTTTTCTCTGTGAAGGAGAATGGTTAAGGTTTGAATCAGGCACTGGGTAAGAAGGGAGAGTGAACTGGCAAAAGAATGGTCATGTGTTTGTGGAGCACTGTTGACAGCCAAGTTGAGAGTAGCAATCATGATTTATTGGCAGTACAAATCTGTCTCATTGTATGATTTTTCCCTAGCATCACTGAACTGTTCTGGTACAAATCCGAGAAAGTGAAGAGCCAGCTGCCTCTGGAGTTAGGACTTTGCCATTTGATTCTGATGTAAGATCACCAGGGTCTGAAAGTTTTCTGAAACAACGATAATCTTTCAGAATCAGCGTTGGGTTAAGAGTAACTTCTCTCGTTTTGCTTAATAGAAAGGGTTTATGGGTGCCAGCACTCTGAGGTTCAAGGGTGCCTCTGTACTTCCTGGTATTCCATCTCTGTGTGCCACTGACACTCCTTCCAGATCCAGGTGTTCTAAAATGGCCATTTCCCTTGGTCCTGCTTTCAGCGAAGAATAGGTTATATACACTAAACTAAGGCTTCAAAGCCTAAGAATGACTCTACGTGTACTTGTGTTTGAATGGGGCAAGATTCCTTAATGCTTTGATGGAAAGGGGTCAGTGATGGTGAACACAAATACCAGAATGGAAATTTCCCTATGTAATGGGGACTATCACATACACCATCTTGGGGACACTTAAGCACTTATCGGCATTGCATATGGCACCCATCTCTCAGGTTGCCCATGAAAGATTCTATAGTTGCCTCATAAAATGACACAAAAGAGAGGTTCTAAAATATTTAGAATGAATAACTCAGCACACTCCCTGAATGAAGAGAAGAAACCATGATTTAGTAATAGGTAGCTATATCACACTTTAAAATTTCCTCTTCTGGCCTGAAATTCTTTCAAACCGATAGTTTGTATACATTTAAGAGGGGAAACTAGTGTAGCAAAACAATATATCAAAATAGCAATAGATTTTAGATTTCACTGCACCCAGTCTTTCTCCCAATGCAAGTATCAAGCATCTTCAGCAGAAAGTTTTGTAAAAACTACTTCAACGTTTCCCTTGCTTCTTAAGACTATAAGGAGAAATTCAGGACTCTGAAATAAGCAAAAGAGATTACTGAACATCCTTTCACTGGAATGATGGAGACCTTCTGGACTGACTGACTTGGTAAGTGTCTTTGTCTTTGATAAGACTATATTTTACAACCATATTGAGATAAAAGGTACAGAAAACTGAGACAAACAAATACATTTTGTCCAATGGAGGTTTAATTAGCTCTCCTACTCAGCGTGAAAATAGCCAGGTTTGCATTCATTTACATATTCATTTCAATATTCCTCGTCTATAAATGTGTTCTATGGATTCTCCTTCAATTGGCTATAACATTGGGGTGTGTGTGTGTGTGTTTCTCTCCTTTAACTAATGGGTTAAATGAAAACTTTGACATGCCATTTTACACACATATGAAAGTCATAATTTTACCTTTTTCAAAAACTGACTTTTAACAAAAGTCAGAACATTCCATTTTGGAACATCTCAACAACTATTAAAACCAAAAGGAGGCGTGCCTGGGTGGCTCAGTGGGTTAAAGCCTCTGCCTTCGGCTCAGGTCATGATCTTAGGGTCCTGAGATCGAGCCCCATATCGGGCTCTCTGCTTAGTGGGGAGCCTGCTTCCTCTGCCCCCGCCTGCCTCTCTGCCAACTTGCGATTTCTTTCTGTAAATAAATAAATAAAATCGTTAAAAAAAAAATCAAAAGGAAATGGAAGCTTTCCCTCTAAAATCCTGGGTTTGTTAGTTTTTTGTTTTGTTTTGTTTTTTAAGTGTATCATTCATCTCCAAGTCACTTGGTTTCTCTTGAAACTCTTATCATCCATATACCCAGTTCTAATTACTAAGTTCAATTGACAAAATCATAATCCTTTTGACCTGATACTTTGCATACATCTAAGAAGAGCAAATAGTATCAAATATTTTAATAGTATGAGAGTAGAAGGATATCATCTCCCATAGCTTTTAGGATATCTGTGGATTTTAATAGTCCATGTATTGGTTAAAAGCATTAATGGATAATTTAATTAAAAAGAGAAGTTAATAAATCAAGATAAAGCCTAGCCACAAAATGAATAGTTTTCAGGAAATCAAGCACTGAAAATTGGATAAAACTAATTAGGACCCAGGGCTGAACCATCATGTTTGGGTTCTACTTGGGTCTTCTGACATTCTGCTCAACATTTAAAGATCTTAGGAACAGAATAAATTTAACCAACTTAGATTCACCAAACAGAACAAATTCAACCAACCAATTTAACCTTGGTTGGGAAAGAATAATGCCCCTTGATTTGCATTATATCCCCATTAATTTATGTATATTGAGTAATTCTCTAAAGGAAATCAGTATGTGATTGGAACAGGTTAGGAGATATGGAGTAACCAAAAAGAAAAATCAAAGACAATCAGAATTATCATACCCTATCTAAACTTCCATCTTATTCCTCATCACACTTTTGGCAACTCTAAACTGCACCCAAGTTGTCTCTGATACATGATCCCTGTTATTTGGGCTACATATTTTTGCCCACAGTAGCCATTTTATTTGTAATGCACTTTCCCCAGTGATTTTATGTTTAAATTCTATCCATTCCTTAACATTTACCCTAAGTTCCTTCTCTTCAATGAACATTTCTTCATCTGAAATACCTTTATAAAAATCATATTGTAAATATCTGCATGTGTATACTATCTTTTTTTTTTTAATGTACTCTCCAGCTGCACAGGGATGGGGCTTATTCATTTTTCCTTCCCTAAGTTTAAAATGCAGTATGTATGAAACAAATAATTGCCAAATATATGAATATAGCAATAAGCCAACATTCACTAATGTTATTCTACTAATTAGGAAAAGAAGTGAAGGAGTATCCTATTTTTGTTTTATATTTAAAAGGATGGTATGTTTTCGTTTAATCCATTCTGTCCTCCCTTTTAGTACAAGACATTATGTCCAGCAATTAAGCAGTGAGAGGCAATGAGTGAGATGTTTTTCTGTGCCATGCAGATGCAATTGCCAACAATAAGAATTAGCATTTTCCTTCCACTGGAGCCCTCAGCAGCTGCAAAGAGTGACTCACTGACTGGCATGTGGCAATGATTACATTATCTGGTGATAAGGGGGTCACAATTAAATAATGCCCTTTGCCAGTGTGTGTGTTGCAACTCTAACCCAGATGAGCAATCCTCCCCTTTCCCACTGAGCTAATGCAGATCTTGGAAATAATGGAAGACAGAGACTTCTGCCACCCTCTATCATTCCAGCAAGGTTCTGCTCTATAATAGGTAGTAGTAATTCAGTTGTAATTAAGCAAGGCCTGATATATTATTTCCTAATGAACCCAAGTGAAGTCATCTCCCACTTTTTCCCCATGCCTCTAATTAGGCAATAAGGACTATATCACAAGCAATAAAGATCACTTTGCTGGGCTAGTGATAAGGGATCAGAGAGCACACAGGGAGGCTCCAATGGCCCAGAGTGAAAGGCAGGTAGGCAGCAGTTCTAATGGAATATCCTCCATTCTTCTTGCCATCTGCTCCCAAATTACCTAGGTGGCAAGCACTGATGAGGAACAAATTAAACTGAAGCTAGAACAAGAAGCTTGAAATCATTAGTCAGAAGTCCAGCAATTTAAATCAGAGCTTTATGTGTGTTGGTTCATTGTATAATTATTCTGGTACTTTATATATTTCTAAGATTTTTATATCTACTGTCTTTTATATCTACTCTTTTATATCTCTCTTTTATATCTATTCTCAGGAAAATCAAGGGAATTACAATAAAGGGTTTTCATTTTTCCTGTCTTATGCACAAAGAGATCAGGATTCCAAGCCTTAAAGTGGAATACTCAGTGTAGGGAAGTTACATTGTGCAGCACAGCATTCAGAGATGTCTACATATGAATCCTTCTATCAAGTTCACTCCAAAGTTGTTTTGACTGTATTTGCTTTCCTGTGATATCAAACAGGAGGAATGCTCTCCTTGCTTTCTCGTAGATTCTTTGGTGAGGAAAACAGCAGCTTTCTTTACCTACCTTCAGTTCATCTAAGGCAGTGGTAGACAAACAAGGCTTCAAGTTCTTCATCTGTTTTTTGTAATATATGTGAAAAACTAGGCACTGTCTATAGTATGCCCTTCTGATGTAGATTCTAGGGGAGTTGTTTTACAATGTTAGGTTATAAGTTAACTGAGAACAAAGCAAAAGTAATTTGTGCCTAAGGACATGGAAATAAATACTGCCTAGTGGGGGGGACAACCCATTTTCCCTCCTGTGGAAATGCCAGTTTTTCCTCCATTTATACATTCATGGCAATATTTTGATCTTTATGTGTCCATTCTTTGACCTTTTTGTACTGGTTGTAATATCTGTTTGGTTTCCTCATGTGGGTAAAAAATCTTTAACCCATATTTATTTTGTATCTGTATAAGAGTCATTATCATACTCATCTTTATAATTTTCTCTTAATAAGAGTTTTACATATTACTTTTATACAACAATAGCAGAGCTGAGTATTCACAATAAACACTGTATGGCCCATAAGCAAAACATTTTTACTATCTGACCCTTCATATAAAAAGTTGCATATTCTCATTTAAAACAGACATTTAGCCAAGCCTCACATATCTGAAGGAGCCACTTTTACACTTTTTTTCTGATACCTGCATGTTCAGGTATCAGAAGAGTGGCATAAAAGAGAACAAGTATAATAATCCACCCCCCCCCTTCTTTTTTAGTAATTTAACAAAAGAGCAATTTTGGAATATGAGATCTGGTTTTGGACTAGATGTTAAAAGACTTGCTATGATTAGCTGTGAGACGTTTAGCAAATTTTAATATTTCTGGGCTTGGGCTTTTTCTTATGTAAAATGAATGTATAATTTTTAGTCTCATTTTAATAATCTTTTTTATGTTTACCCTTTAGAGATTAACCAAGACTGAATTTTTTTGTCCTTGCTCTATTTTTTGGAGGCAAATCAGAATAAATCAGATTGGATCACTCTGTCTCGAAACAGATGGAACTTGTGTTTAGAGCCTATTATAATATGATGACACTGGGTTACAAAACCACATACTTCCAACCTGCCCCTACTTCAGAATGATTGGGCTGACAGACATCACACAGAAAGGCAACAATGGTATTTTGAAAATGGTGCAGCAATGGGGTATGAGCTGGACTTCAGACATTCTGGCAAGAAAATTAAAATCTGAATTTTATTTGCAAAACATGGCCAAAGAAATGTAGCAATTCATCATTTCAGCTTATCCCTGTATGAAGCAGTGTAAATATTGTTACTTTATCAGCTCAGACTCTCATATCAGATAAGTTTATTTTGGGACCCCTCTACTGTCACCTTGACTTTCCCTTCCTCAGCTGGCAGCTCCTTCTCAAGTCCCTGTATCAGGTACTCTTATACTATATTCTAAGTGGCAACCATACCCACCCTTCCCCTGAAGTTCTTTTATTCAGTCCTGTAGGAGTTGTCAGAGTTTCAATTAAAAATCAAATTCCTCTTACCTGACACATGCAAGCTTTCATTCAACCATTCATTCACTTAACAATTACTTACTGTCTTAGTCCATTCAGGTTGCTGTAACAAAATACTATAAACTGACTGACTTATAAACAACAAACACATTTTTCACAGTTTGCGAGACTAGGAACTCCAAGACCATGCTGCCAGAAGGCTGAGGAAGACCTGCTTCCTCATTAATAACCATCATTTCACTGTAACCTCACAAGGAGGAAGAAGAGAAGGATCTCTTTGGGACTTCTTTTATAAAGCACTAATTCCACTGATGAGGGTTCTAACTAAATGATGACTGATTTCCTAGAGGCTCTACCTCCAAACATTATACATTGGAGATAAAGTTTCAACATATATTTGATACATATTGAATGCACATCTATAAGCATCTGGGATACCCTGATAAGCAAAAACAAAGGTACTCATCCTTTTAGAGTTCATATTCTAACGAGGGGTATAACTATTATGCAAATAACTAAGTAAAAACAAATGTAAAGTTGCAACAGTGAAAAATTATATCTAGAAGAAATAGAAAGGTCTATGAAAACCAGAAGTGAGAAATTTCACTAAGTATAAAGGTCAGCAAGGGTTTCTTGAAGAAGGGACTCTCAAAGCTGCTGGGCTCTGAAAGATCAGTAGGATATTATGTAATAAAGGAGAAATTTTCTGGGGAAAATCTGAGGAGCTGAGAGGTATGAATGAAGGACTATGTTTAAGATGAGTCAAAGATGTAGACTGATTCTGACCATGACAATACAGAACTTCAGAAGCCATTTAAAGGGACTTCTGCCTTATTATGGAGAGTGATGTTACCTAAAGGGAAGATTTCTTTGGCTGGCTTATGGAGAAGAGAATAAGGAAGGCCAGAGTAGAGGAGAACAAATGAGTTGCTCATTCGTTGCAGCTAGGCAGGCACAAGAACCAGCAAACACTATGTAGTGCTTGTTATGTGTCAGACATTATTATAAGAGATCTACCTATCTTCATTCATATTCCACTATTATACAGATGAATAAATTAATGCCAAGAGAGGTTAAGTTATTTTTCCAGATCACACTGCTAATAAGTGGCAGAGGAGAGAGTCACACACTGGAAGTCATACTCCAAATTTGAAGCTCTTAACATCTATGCTTTGTTTCTTCTGGAAAATTTGTCAGAACAACTATAAAAGTTGATTTCAGCAATTTCAAAATACATACACACATAACATATAATAATATGTATACCAAAATACATATACACATATGTTCATGCATACAAATATATCACATTCAAATGTCCTATCAGACAGTCTGAAGTTACAGGTAGAACCTTATGAAGCAGGAAAATAAGGAAATCAGAGAATGCTTTAAAAATACATATTGAAGAGAGCAGATCAATAGTGAAACATCTTTACTGTACAGAAGACGTCCTTGGGGGTATATTTCTGACTGTCTCAACGTGAAACCTTAGCAAGCACTAAAGGCCATTGGGCCTGTAACACTTAGGAAAATCAATGCTTATTGCCTTCCACCTGGATTGGCATTTATGGTTAATCTACCCCAAGTCTCCTTTATGTGACAGTGAGACCCAGGACTTACTAGCTATGAACTTGAAAAAGTTCCTTAAACTCGCTAAACTTGAACTGCCTCATCCCTAAAATTAGTCAATAAGATCTACCCCGAAAAACTGTTGTGAAGCTTCAAAGAGATGATACATCTGCAAATATTTTGGTTTCTTCCTCATTGTTTATTTCTAAACTTGCCTTCATTACTGCCTTCCTTTTTCTACTTATCCTTTCTCTCTCCTCTTCCTTCTGTTGTGTGTTCATTTCTTCTTTCAACTTTTTTACCAATTAATAAAGAGGAAGCAGGTGTGGATTCCTTAAATGTTTTGTTATTCTTTTCATCCACCTATTTACATCTGTATTTCTTTATTTTTATCTACTTACCTATTGAGAGGCTGAAAAATAAAGCACAATATATAAATTCTCATGTTAGTACTTTGACCAAAACTAACTTATTTTAAAATTAATTACTAGGATCTTGAAAGCAGATTGAGAGACATACAATACCATGTTCCTTTTTTCTTTCTGCTTAAAAAGGAGACTAAAGGGACCCAAAAGGCTTCTGTGCCTTTATTACCATGAACACACTTCTTTCAATCATATTTTGGTGTTTCACTGAAATAACACTTTTCAAAAGGCACTCTTTTTATCAAACAGGACATATATTTCTTACTACTGAATTTCTTCTTTAGAGCTATGATATTCCAAATATGGCCTTCTAAGAAGAGAACGACCAGTTTACAAGCACATTGGTGCTAAGAAGTGTTGCTTTGCTAAGGATCTGTGTTTTATTTACATGAGTTCTGGCACTTCATCCTTTCCTTACTGACATAAGCGTTGGATAGGAATTGCTGCTGGGAAACCCTTTATCTTCCTGGAGCTTCACCCTTTTACCATGCATTATGAATAATTGAATTAATTATTCAAGACTGGATTTATGTTTTCACCAAGGCAAACACGCTGACCCCTTCACTAATCATCAAGTCATCTTGAAGAAAGCTTCAGCTGCTGACCTAGCCAGATGATGACCCTTGAGGTCTGAGTTTATTTTAGAAACAAGCCAAGATCCAGAGTCTATTCTGTCAGCTGAGTTGACCTTGAGCCCTGACCCTACTGCCTTGCTTTTGAAATATGCAGACTCTTCCATAGTGTGACATGAATTCAAGAATTTGCCAAATAAAATAAAATAAGATAAAACAGAATAGAATAAAGTAAGCCAAGAGAATTTTATGCTGCAAAATATAAGTTCATACAATTATTGCAACTTGCTTGCAACAGGATATTAAATTCACTCCCAACCCAAAAATGCTATGTTAAGTAAAAATTCCTGACACATCACACTAGAATTTGGAGCATGGGAAGAGATCTACTACTCCTTATATATAGCTGAACAAGTCACACCACTAGTCAATTCTCAGAAAATATATTTTCAAATGACATATTTTATAAAGCATTTTTACCTAGAATATACAAGAACTCTTGCTATTCAGTAATAAAAAATAAAATAACCCAATCAAAAATGGACAAAGGATGTAAACTCACATTTCTGCAAAGAAAGTAGACAAATAGCCAATAAAAATATACTCAATACCATTAGTCATCAAGGAAACGTTAATCAAAACCACTAGAATGCTATACTAAAAATTAAAAAAGTGCTGGTAAGAAGGTGGAAGAATTGGAACCTTCATGCCCTGATGGTGGGAATATGAAACAGTGAGGTCACTGTGGAAAACAGTCTGGCAGTTCTTCAAAGAGTTAAACACAGTTACCGTATGAACCAGCAATTCCACTCTTAGGTATATACCCCAGAAAATGAAAAAACACATGTCCTTACTAAAACTTGTACTTAAAGGTTCATAGAAGAATTATCCATAATAGCAAAAAAAGTAGAAACAACCCAAATATGCATTAACTGATGAAAGAATAATATATCCTTTGATATATTAGATATATGATCTAATATATCTAATTGAGTTTGATATATCCATACAATGCAATATTATTCAGCAAAAATAAAGGAATGAAGTAATGATACACATTTACAACATCAATGAACCTTGAAAACATTATACGAAGTTAAAGAAACCAAAGACTACATATTATATGATGCTATTTACATAAAATTGTTTAAAATAAGCAAATCTATAGAGACACAAAGTAGAATGATTGTCTAAGCCTAGGTGGTCTGGGGGAAATAGGCAATAACTACTAACACATATGGGTTTCTTTTTGGGGTGATGATATTTTGAAATTGATCACAGTGAGGTTTGCACGGCTCTAAATACACTAAAAATAGTTGAATGTACACTTCAGATGGGTGAATTCTTATTAAATATGAATTTTATCTCAATTTTATCTTTATTACTAAGGCACAAGGGATTTTTTTTTTCAAGGTATGCCTGTAATTTATTTTTCAGATTCCTCTATGTGATTAGAAAGTCTTTTACGAATCACACTGCCATGTCCCCTGCTCTTGGTCCTCTCTTCAATGTATGAATTCTTCAAACATTTTTTTCATCTTCCAATCAAGATCACTGCAATGATCAAACAATTTCAGAATGCTGTGGTGTTTAATCCAGTTAGCTAATCAAGATGTTACATTCTTCAGTGTCCAAATGTGGAAATAAGTCAGGAGGAGTCTTTAGGAGGAGGTGATAGAACACAGCAGAACAACCCGAGTCATGGCTACACCAGGAGGGCTGAAGCAACAGTCACCAGCAAAGACTCCCCATCTAAAGCCCAGCATGGGCACTCGGACCAGGTCAGCTCTGAGTGGCAAAAGCTCCTGTACCCTCCTGACCTCAATTGGCTCTGGCACAGGGATCTTATAGAATACTTTCACATGCAATGTATTCTTAGATTCTTCTAATTCTTACCTCACTGTTAAGGTTTCCCTGGGCTCTCTATCTAAATATGGTACCTCCTACATCCTGTTCCTTACCTTGGTCTATTTTATTTTGCTTTAAAAACTTGTCATAGTTCATTGAATCCAAGAGATTATTCATTATAGGACATATACTGATATTAAAAGCTTAGATCTGGGGCACCTCTGGGTGGCTCAGTTGGTTAAGGGGCGACTCTTGGTTTTGGCTCAGGTCATGATCTCAGGGTCCTCCAATTGAACCCCACATGGGGCTCCACACTCAGCAGAGTCTGTTAAAGTTTCTCTCTCCCTCTCCCGGCCCAGCTCATATGCTCTCTCTCTCTCTCTTTCTCTCTCTAATAAATAAACAAATCTCTAAAAGAAAAAATAAAAAAGCTTATATAGGTCTTAGATTTGCCAAAACACAGTGTGTTTATGTTTGTGTGTGTGTAAAAATCGGATTATATACACTAATTGGATACTCATTGGTAGTATAGTTATTAAAATCATTTATTTTTTGTCTGTCTCCTCCAGCTTCACCAGGAACATTGCTAAGTTCATTAGTCCAATCTCTTGGCCAAGAACAATGCCTGCTATGTAGCAGGTTCTCAGTGAGTATCTGTCAGTTGAGTGAATGAATGGCTCTACGTGAGGACAGTTCACCATCCTTAAGGTAGTATACTTACTGTCCTATAGGTGCAACTGAGAATAGACTGCAGGTGGAGGGCAGTGATTTGGCAATATTTATGCTTGAATCCTCTGATAAATTATCTCCAATTTGCATAGCTTCTGGTTAAAGAAGTCAGAACACAAACATAAATCCTGTCATAAAAATTATATGAACTCTCCTTTACACCCCAGTCAGTACAGTGAGTAAATCGTCAACAAAATTGATTAACTTTGAAGTTCAAGATATCCCAAGTTAGTGCCCTTTGGCCTCCGGGGATCTTATTCACTCAGGATACTTTCGAGGCATGGAAGGCCATAGTGCATATATATTTGTGTGTATGTGTGTGTGTATGTATGATGGAGAGTAAGTCCAGCTTTATAGTAGATAACTTGTCTTTATAGGCACCTCTCCGGAGAAACTCATTACTGCTAAGATGTTGGAAATGCAGTAGCGGGGGGTGCCCGGGTGGCTCAGTCAACTGAGTGTCTGATTCTTTGTTTCAACTCAGGTCCTGATGGCAGGGTCATGAGATGGAGCAGGCATCCGGGTCCATGCTCAATGGGGAGTCTGCTTGAACTTCTCTCCCTCCGCCCCTGCCCCTGCTCTCTTTCTCTCCAAAATAAAATAAATATTTAAAAAAGAAAAAATGCAGTACCTGATACTTTTGGTTTCATCTCATTCCTTTCTTCTCCAAATAGGTCCCATGTTAAAGTGAAATTATAAAGGTAAGATTTTAAATTAAAACACTTAGTGTCAGTGTAGGAGAGATATTTATGAGGAAATTTCAGTGATATTTCTGGCTTTCCTGAAATAATACCATATAGGCAGAAACAAGTGCAGAATATCAAAGTTAAGACTGTTTTGATATGAACAAGATGGGATTGGGAGGGAGACAAACCATAAGTGACTCTTAATCTCACAAAACAAACTGAGGGTTGCTGGGGGGAGGGGGTTGGGGAGAAGGGGGGTGGGGTTATGGACATTGTGGAGGGTATGTGCTTTGGTGAGTGTTGTGAAGTGTGTAAACCTGGTGATTCACAGACCTGTACCCCTGGGGATAAAAATACATGTTTATAAAAAAAAAAAAGACTGTTTTGATATGTAAACTTGGCTGTTGGCTTTCTCTTTCTTTGCTTTCTTTACAAGAATGGAATCCAAGTAATTCTTTCCAAATCCTTTGAGGGTCAGAAGACCTAGAGCTGTGTCTTTGAGCTATTTGTTTGCTAATTATTCAGACTCTGGATTCAGTGGGTTCAATAAAATCCACTGAAGAAGTGGACAAGGAAATTAATTTTTCAGGAAAGAATAAAAGCAGGCAAAGGAGTTTAAGGAGAAACAGAATGAAAAGGCAATCCTAGAAGAGATGCATTGAAAAGGAAATTGTGCCTTTCCCTTGTTAGTGTCCTTGAGCTTTATCTGCTGACTGTTGAGCAGAAGAGCATATTTTGTGCTATAAGACTTTCTTAAACCTGTGTAGTTTTCCCATATAGACAATAATATACTCTATTGTAGACACTAAGTGTAGACACTCACTTAGGACAGTTGCAAACTAAAGAGAAGGGGCTATGGCACTGGGTACCTAGAAGAGTGAGAAAGAAGAGAGAAAGAACTTTCTGCACCTATATATTAGTGCTAAACTAAAAACAATTATGATGCTCAGTGAAATTTGGAGTTACATAATGGCATACTCCTTATAAAATCCATATTTCTTTGGTTCAAAGAAGGTGGTTCAAAGATGTCCTTGAAGCAGAGAGAAAAGCAAGACAAATTCTTGATCAGCATCTGACATTTCAACAGTTATATGAATTTCATAAAAAGCAGGTGTCCTAGTTTATGACAAACGCCATAACAAAATACCACAGGCTGGGTGGCCTAAACAATGGAAATTGAATTTTTCAATAGCTCAGGAGGAAGAAGTCTAATATCAAGGTGTTGGCAGATTTGGGTTCTTCTGAAGTCTGTCTCCTTGGCTTACAGATGGCTGGCCTTCTTCCTATGTCCTCACATGGTCTTTGTCCATATGTGCATCATTGGTGTCTTTTTGTGTGTCTGAATTTCCTCTTTTCACAAAGATACAAGTCAGATTAAATGAGGGCCCACCCTGAATGCAAGTTGGCGCAGCCACTTCAGAAAACAGTGTGGAGATTCCTTAAGAAATTAAAAATAGAGCTACCCTATGACCCTGCAATTGCACTACGGGGTATATACCGCAAAGATACAGAGGTAGTGAAAATAAGGGCCATATGTACCCCAATCTTCATAGCAGCAATGTCCACAATCATCAAACTGTGGAAGGAGCCAAGATGCCCTTCAACAGACAAATGGATAAAGAAGATATGGTCCATATCAGAAAGGATGAATACCCAACTTTTGTATCAACATGGATGGGACTGGAGATTATGAGTGAAATAAGTCAAGCAGAGAGAGTCAACTATTATATGGTTTCACTTACTTGTAAAGCACAAGGAATAACAGAACATTAAGAGAAGGAAAGGAAAAGTGAATAGGGAAAATCGGAGGGGGAGATGAACCATGAGAGACTGTGGACTCTCAGAAACAAAACAGGGTTTTGGAGGGGAGTGAGGTGGGAGGTTAGGTGAGCCTGGTGGTGGGTATTAAAGAGGGCAGGTATTGCATGGAACACTGGGTGTGGTGCATAAACAATGAATCTTGAAACACTAAAAATAGAATAAAATTTTAAATAAATGAATGAATGGATAGATAAATAAGTAAATAAGGACCTACCACAACAGCTGCATTTTAACTTAATTACCTCCTTAAAGGCCCTATCTCCTACCTACATTCTGAGGTGGTGGGCCTTCAACATATTAATTTTGGAGGGACACAATTTAGCCAATAACAGCCATACTCACAGTTACTGATTTCATGACATACTCCAACTATGGAGTAATGTGGTTCATGTTCTTTTCTCAAAATTTTTTCAAAATCTCTATAATTATATCTTCTTTTTTTTGGTAATTCTATCTTCTTAAATCAAATCTACTGAAAGTCGGAATATAATTCATTAATTTTAATGAGTTTATATGTATATTATCTAGTTTAATTTCCCCATGTTTTATATATAGGTGAAAACCAAATTTCTATTTATAATGAATTCCACTATCTAAGGTTAAAAAATTAAAAGCTACTAAATAATGGCGGAATTTTCAGACTCGTTAATCTGGACTTTAATAAGTCTGTCAGTTTTTTCAATTGTTGTCATCATTTTATCATGCTGAGAGTTGCACTATCCAAGTTTCAATGAGCCTATAGCAGAAACAACTCATGAAGAGGTATCAGTGTATCCATGCTTCAAAAAATAAAATTGCCCTTTAATTTTCTTATGACATAATATCTTCTATGATTAAAAACATGTACTTATGTGTTAGCTTTAGAATTATATATAACTTAGAATGGCAGAGGTATTTTAAAAATACACCACTTGGGTGCCTGAGTGGCTCAGTGGGTTAAGCCGCTGCCTTCGGCTCAGGTCATGATCTCAGGGTCCTGGGATTGAGTCCTGCATCGGCCTCTCTGCTCAGCAGGAAGCCTGCTTCCCTCCCTCTCTCTCTCTGCCTGCCTCTCCGTCTACTTGTGATCTCTCTCTGTCAAATAAATAAATAAAATCTTTAAAAATAAATAAATAAATAAAAAATAAAAATACACTGCTAATAATCCTTTCATTTGTTAATGTATAGAACATAAGACACTGGACGTCTCCTTGGATAGATTATAATAATCACACAATAAACAAAATCACGTAACATTAAATGTAATCAGTATTATTTGTTCAGATTCAGTAAATAATATAAGGATAATTCAAGAAAGTGAAAAGTAGATTTAATTAGAAAAAAATCCATGATAAAATAGAAATTAAGCTCTCATTAAATAGTCCTATTTAATTGCAAAATAATTCTAGGACACAGAAAGCATGAGTTCAAACCTCTGCTCGCTCAATTATTACTTATATAACTTTCACCAAGTTTCCCCAAATCCCTGATATTTGTTTTACTCCTCAAAAGTAAGGATAATAACAAAACCTACCCAGTAAATGTGGTCTTCTTGAATTGTGTTCCTATGATTTAAATACTCAGAATCCTATATGTTTTGAGACTATGAGCACACGTTCTGAAAAGATACTAAATACATTTGATTTTTCCTAATTATCCTTTAAAAGGAAGAAGGTAAAGCCATTTTATCTTTTGTATCTCAAAAAGACTTCAAACTACTATATGGTATAGCAGGATGTTGGCAATCATTAAAACTAAGTACTGGGTATAGCAGTGTTCATTACACTATTTTGTCTATTTTTATTTGTTTAAATGTAATCATAATAAAAATTTCTTAAAGAAATCTTAGTATCACTAATTAACTGCATAATAATATGAAAGTCTGTTTATCCAGTTTTACCATAAAATTATATTCTGAATGAAGAAGCAGCTATGGTGTCCTCTGTGTGTTTTTTATTTCCTATAACCTTATCTTTAAACAGAGACTTATAACTCGGTAAATAAAAATTTATGATTTTTTTTTTCTGTTTTCTGTATTTAAGTGACCTTTCTTCAAGATCTGATAGGCACATACTAAAATGATGGCCTTTACTCTGTATTGATGATTCATCTAGTTCAACATTGCTCCTTACCTTTGAAGTACCTGTGTTCCATTTAAAGTAGCCTGAAAAACAGATTACTGAATTTCTCAAGACAATTACTGTGAGAGGTATCTACTCTTGAAAAGTATTTCCTCATTATGAGTGGGGAAGAGTTTTGCTCTACCATCATGTCCCTGATTCCCCAAAGCAGGAAGTTTGGGGAATAAAAAAAAATGTAGTGCTTTATATATATATGGATACATGTTTATATATATATGTATGTGCAGATGAGAGAAACCTTGGAGAAAGTTCTACCCTCCATCTATTCATTTATTTGTTCATTCTTTTAACAGCTCTATGTTGATAATCAGCACTGTCCTAGGCACTGGGAACTCAGTAGTGAACAAAACACTAAATTCTCTGACCAAGTATAACATGCTAGGAAGAAAGGAAGAGGAAAAAATGATCAGAAAATGAATATGTAGAATAAATGTCATGTCAGGTGGTGATAGCACTATGGAGAAAAATAAAGCATAAAAGGGGAAAAGTGAGGAGGCAGAAAGTCGATGTTAAGTATGATAGTGAGAAAAGTGTCACTAATGAGATGACATCTAAGCAGACACCTGAAAGATGTGAGATTATGAATCATGTGCACATAGCCTGGCAGTGTCTGCTCCAGGTGAGATAAGCACATATGAGTTTCTGATAGGGAAGTGGCCTGATCAAGAAACAGAGAGGAGCTGATCATGACTGGAGCAGGGAGTGATGCAGGAAAAGTAGCAGGATTTGGGTTTCTTCTCCAAATCAGAAGGAAGCCTCTGACTGCTTTTGAACAGAGGGATATCTTATTCAGCTTTACTAGAGGAGTACAATCCAAGCCAGAAGGAAGAAGCAGACAGATTATCAATACATGCTTTAAAAAGATTTCACTGAGGCATTCTAGGTGACTGGGTTTATTGAACAATTGGCGTGATTTGTACGTAGGTGTGGCTGAAAGTATGATGAGATCTGCTGTGTGGCAGGTATTACTTTCAGTTAAATGTCCTACAATGTAGCCTGTTTCAGTTACTTTAAAAAAGGAAGGGAACATCCAAGATTTCAGGTTCTGGGTAACTCATACTTAGCCTTTAGATGTCATCATAACTCCTACTCAAGTCTTCTCCACCTCAGGGATGTATATTCCCCAGTTATACTCTCCTAATGCACCTTTTAATTTTTACTTTATGGAACCTAATACAATTTATAATTATTTATGTAAGGGGACTAATACTTTGATATTATTTCCTATTTTGTTTGAATATAATATTTCTAAGTAACAGAACTCATATATGGTTCTCATTTGTGGGAGATATAATATTTTGTAACAAACAAAATGTAAAAGCAAAATATCAAAGTAATATTTAGTTTCTCACATCAAAAAGAAAAAAACTATTAAAGCAGTTAAGTATCCATTGAGGAAGCTGTCCAGGTGTCCTTAATATCTCACATTTATCATATAAAGGGCTAGGACTTGGTGCACAATGGAAAGAAGATCCCTCTCCAGAAGAGGATCTGGCAGCTATACCAGCTCTATGCATCTGGAGAGTATCTCAGGGGAAGTAAAAGAAAAGTTTGCTTTTTCCCAGCTTCACAGGCTAGAGAAAGGCCAGCAAAGAGTCAAGAACATGCTGAGGGCTTGCCCTGATACCTGTTTGTGCCTCCAGGAGGAAGCTGTCACATGTAGACCTGGAGAGATACCATATCCAAGTGAATTTGACAACCTATCATAACCAAGCAGAGAGAGGGCTTGATGTTTATTTCCACAGCTGTTTTTATTTCCTCTGTGGCATGGATGTAGAATTGAAAGACAGCTGGCCTCTCATAGGGCTTGGTATGCTGGTGCAAATTGCCTACTCAGTGGAGGCCAGGGGACCAAAAGAAGAAAAGAAGTAAAGGCTCATGAATATAGTCAGTGAGAACCAAGAAAAAGTGTAATTGGCAAGGGGGGAGATAGTAAATAATTTTCTGGGGCACTGAGATGGGTCTAAATATGGACCACAGGTTCACCAGTCATTGATTTCAGCATCAGAATCCAGCAGGTTAGAGGCACCTGGGTGGCTGAGTCATTTAAGTGTCTGACTTTAGCTCAGGGCATGATCTCAAGGTCCTGGGGATAGAGCCCCACATAGGGCACCCCACTGAACAGGAAGTCTGCTTGTCTCTTTCTCTCTGCCCTCCCCCTCCACTCATGCTTTCTCTCTCTCTCTCTCTCTCTCTCTCAAATAAATACAATCTTAAAAAAAAGAAGAGGAGGAGGAGGAACCCAGTACATGCCCTGGAACTCTTTTCACATCCTACTCCAGGGACACACATTCCTTCCCTCATTCCTGTAGATTCCACCTTGGAGAGGACAACAGGAAGACATTATCTGAGGGATGCACAGTGTTATCAAGTTAGTGGATCATAATGAGTTCAAATTATATTGAACATTTAATTTTTTTACCAAGACAGTGGGTGGGAAATGCCAGTGAAAAAAATCAGAAATGTTACAGACAAAATTTTGAAAAGTACATTGTCTTTGCACATTCACATTGTAGATGAGGGAATTTCACTGTCCCACTCCATCTGTTTATCTGTGTGATTACCTATTTAATATCTATTTATGTGTGATTATCTATTTAATATCTGTCTTCCCAGGTAGGTTTCATGTGAGGAATACTATACTTACTGTGATATTCCCAGTGTATAAAATTCTCTCAAGAGGCACTGAATTATTTGATGAATGATGAATAAATAAATGGATGAATAATGGAGGAATTCATAAATTAATGAAGGCATGTGAAAGGAACTTTACATTATATTTTTGATACACATGTCTAATGTTATTGGACTACAATGGTGACCAAGAATATGAGGAGGATTGTGGTAACACTGTCTGCTTTACTAAAGTGTAAGGAACTGGCTTAGATATCAGGCACCACCCAAGAGCAGCCACTTTGTACCCAAAACCCATGTGCCCTCATGGGGCACCTTCTCAGACTGAGTGAGACAGCTGAGACTCAGCAGGAAAAATGCCATAGGAGTTGCTACGTTTAGCAGCTTTTGTTTCTCCACAGCCAACCCATTAGCAAATCCTACTAATTTTATGTTCCAATTTTTTCTTTGAATTCTTGTTCAATTACCATTTTGCTATTTCTAAGTTTTTTTTTTTCTTGAAAGATTTTATTTATTTATTTTACAGAGAGAGAGAGAGATCTCAAGTAGGCAGAGAGGCAGGCAGGGCGGGGTGGGGGGGGGAAGCAGGCTCTCTGCTGAGTAGAGAGCCTGATGTGGGGATCAATCCCAGGACCCCGAGATCATGACCTGAGCTGAAGGCAGAGGTTTAACCCACTGAGCCACCCAGGTACCCCTGTTTTTAAGTTTTTACCATGATGTCTTCATCAGTTCAGGCTGTTATAACAAAATACCATAGAACAAGTGGTATTAAAAGCAGGCATTTATTTTTCACAGTCTGGAAACTGGGAAGTCCAAAAGGAAGATGCTGGCAGATTTGATTCAGTAAGGGGGTGAAAACCCCCTTACTGGCTCCTCCCATGAGAAAGAGACAGAGACAGAGAACTCTGGACTTTCTCCCTCTTCTTATAGGTAAATCATTTAGGACTCATAAGCAAGTGCTCCTATGATAGAGGTTCTGCCCTCATGATCTGATCTAAACCTCATTATCTCCCAAAAGCCCTCTTCTAAATATCATCAGTTAGGGGTTAGGGTTTCAACATATGAATTTTGGGGACATAAATATTCAATCCATAACACATGGTGCACAGGATCTATCTTTGGCCTTTTTCTCTCTCTAGAACCACTGCTTACTAATCATAGCTCATACTTTACATTGTGATGCCAGTATAGCTGTAATGACTCAACATATATTCATCTTGTTGCACTCCTTAGAGCTTATACTGCCAGGCACATACTCTGCACAGTTTTATGTCCTCTGCCTATAGAATCACTCCTTTATCCTTCAATATCTATCTCTGGTGGCAACTCCTCTAGAAAATCTTCCCTGAATGACATCCTCTTATTGCAGGCCAAAGTGTTGCTCTGTATTCTTACGTACATTTTGCAGATTCTTGACTTTAGAATATTACAAAGAATTAGATGTTTATAGGTCTCCTTTCCTTAATATTTCTTAAGCTCTTGAAGACAGACACAATAGAGTACATGCTTTTATACTTCCAAGACGAAGCACAGAATTCAGCATATGATAAACAGTGTCATTAAAGAATAAAGAAATATCTCAGCTTATGCATTGAAGTCAGAACAGTAATATTAGAGAGCTACGAGATGGAAGCATAACCTAAGAACTGGCAATTACAGCTCGATTTGATCACGATTGAAGCTTATTTTATATGCAGGTCCTAAAATATACCAGTCCATTTTCAGTATTTGTAAATTAATTTTGAAATGTGGATAAATGAGTCTACGGCCATACCACCCTTAACGCACTGATCTTGTCTGATCTCGGAAGCTAAGCAGGGTTGGGCCTGGTTAGTACTAGGATGGGAAATGTGGATAAATGAGAAGCAGCTTTAGGAAGAAGAAATGAACTGCCTTAATCTAATATTTGAGTGCATAGTTCAGGCCCTTGCAAAAAGCACTGATGAAGATATGGCACTGCAACTTAAAGTTACAGTTATATTGCAGAATTTTAGGAAAGAGGGTCAGCTGACATCCTCTCAAGTTCTTAAGTGTCTCAGACAAAAAACTAAACAAACCTTCCTACTCCTAAGAAGAGGTCTCACATAAGGCTAAAATTCCTTCACTGCCATTTATAAAAAATATAATTTTAGATGAAAATATTGGTAGAAACAGAGTTGGAGGGCCATGTTCAAAGCAAACCTTGGGAGGATAAGAAGTAGCAAGCACAAAACCACCAGGAACTATCTGACCAGAACACCATCAATATGGACAATACACCTAGTACTCCTCTACCTCTACATGTACCCAGTATGAATTCTAACCTCTTAGCCTTTGTGTTACCAACCCCAAATTCAAAGTCTTGGGTAGAAACATCCAGTTTCCCATAATCTACTCATGTTTTCACATCATTTTGCTGAAAGTGGAAGAGAGACGGTTACTTTTTCATAGTTTCTCTAGTCGTTGGCTGGACTCTCTTACCCCCACCAATACCAAAAATAATTGAGGATTCTTCCAAAATAGGAAGGAAGGAGCATTGGTGGTATAGTGGTGAGCATAGCTGCCTTCCAAAATAGGAAGGAAGGATTAAATTCCAGTTGATTAAAAAAACTGGCAAATAACTATTATGATCAATCTATGTGCCTATCATCAGCAGGTACTCTCTTACCCCTACATACACAAGATTACTCCTTCCTTCTGTCTATGTCCCTCTTAAAACCAAAAACCATACTCAATACCTCCTCAAAGGGAATAATTCAGATCCACAAGTTACCCTATCCAACTCTTAAATCCATGATTTGGCGGTTAAGCATACTCATCAATTTGATTCTCTCCTGATATTTCACAAAATATTCATTGAAGTATCAATATAATTAACAATACAACACTTTATAAAAATATAGTGACTAAATATATAGAAAAGTAAATAAAAATACTATGAATGAATAAATAAATGTGAGAACAACAGCAACAAAAAAGGTTGGGGGCTACATGGGACACTACAGTTGTGTCTGCAACTAGTCCCAATGGTACCACTGGTATTTATGACTCTTGTTTTCCACTCCAATTTAAGCATGCTTTGTTTTCCGCTAGTTTCTCAGCTGACTAGAGCATTTAACCAATGCTGTTGAAAAAAACTTTTATTTCTGAGGAATATGGTCTTGCCTATATTAGGTTGCTGAGTCTTCTACTAACTTAAATAAAACCTTTTTACTGAAGTATATAATACACACAAAAAAATGCACATCAATGTACACTTCAGTAGGGTTTCACAAACCATTCCCACCATGAACCTAAACTGGGACTGAAAAGCAGACTCAAAGTTCACCAGAAGTCCTAAGTTTCCTGTCAGTCATTACTCCTCCAAATATGCCCACATACCTATGTAATAACTGTTATTATTATATATACAATGTAATAACTATAGATTAGCTTTACTAGTTAGTCTTCCATTAACCTTTACTACTACACCTTGTAGTAGACCCCCTAAGTTCCATCCATAACTTCTCTCTGGCAAACGTGTGTTGCAAAAACCCATTTTTGCTTGACAGTAAAAATCGATCACCCCAACTGATAGAATGCTTTCTTTCTTTCTCTCTTCGCCTAGTTGCTTGAAGAATACTAGAGCACGTTGCTAAGAGTAAGATATTATACTTGCCAGATGCAAGTTAACTGCTTCTTCTGTTTTCTCTTTATCAGACTAATGACCAAACACTTGTCACCACATGCTAGGGGCAATGCAATTTTCCTCTAGTAAGAAATTTGCTTTTGCTATTGGTGTTTATCACGTAATCCATTGTTATTCTTCGATGTTACATGTGTCTTTTTTATTTGGTCACATGAAGATGCAATGAGAATGTGTAGGAATTATCTCCCCTACCATCTTCTAAGTCTTAACAGTTGCATTCACCTCTGAGAATTCCCCAGGCACCTGAGAATTTATTATTGCAGTAGGAATGGACTTTCAGTGGTTCATATTTTGCTATTTCTATAATCCCTCCTCCATGAAGTTGAAGACTCAGTTTAGTAAGCCTACTAATTTTTGTGAATAGGAATTAGTGTTCTCAGGGCCAAGGTGCTAAAAGTCCTGACATTTTTGATGATTTAATTTTTCCTGTATCCTTTCGGTCTAGGCATATTGTTAAAGGGTAGGAAAAAAAGAATACAAATTCTGGTGGTGTTACATTGTCTTTTCTTAAAAGTATATGGACTCCTCTCACTCCAAGGAACTGTGGAACTGTGAACTAATTCAGGCTTGAGAAATAACTGAGAAACCCTAAAAATCAAAAAAGGACTTTAGTGGGCAGCTCATTGTTTTTTTCCCAGTAACCCTCATAACCATATAGTAGTCTCTAAATATACCTGCTTATTTGACAATTCTGATCATTACCCTCACTCTCATAGTAACCAGGATACTCTAGAAAAACAGAACCAATAGGATCTATCTCTATCTCTATCTACGTATTTATCTATAAAGAGATTCATTATAGGGATTAACTCACATTATTATGGAAACCACAATCTGCCATCTACATGCTAGAGAAGAAGGAAAGCTGATGGTGCAATTTAGTCTGAATCCAAAGGACTGACGACCAAGGGGGCTAACGGGGTTAAGTCCCTCTCTGATTCCAAAGTCCTGAGAATTGGGGGGCCAAACGCATGAATCAAGTTCACAATCTGAATGCTCAAGAACAAGGGATGCCAATTTCTGAGGGCAGGAGAAGATGGAGGTCTCAGCTCAAATAAGGAGAGTAAATTTGTCCTTCCTCTGCCTTTTGTTCTATTCAGGCTCTCAACGGATGGGTTGATACTAACCTGCACTGGTGAGGGCTATCTTCTTCACAACTCAATAGCTAATCTCTTCCAGAAACACCCGCACATATACACAGGAAAATATTTTACCAGCTATCTGTACATCCTTTAGTCCAGTCAAGTTAACACATAAAATAAACCACTACAAGTAGGGATATTTAATAAAAATTATATTATTTGTAGTATTTTATACTATTTAATTAGATAGCTGGGGAATTTTATCTTTTATTTTCTTCTGTTTTCATTCAGAAGCAGCAATTACCTTCTGCAGTAATTGAATTCCTCATGCCCCTTATACTGTTCAAGAGCCCAGCATCCAGAGCTTTGTCCTCAATGGACATTTGATTCCATATGAATACAACTGATATTTCTGACACTCCTTTTCACACTACATATCTTGAGTTGCCAGATTCTCATTCTGAAAAAAATAATGGAATATTCACTCCCTTTTATCCCAGCTAGGCAAGAATGAGAGTCTGAGGCTTTCTCCATTTTCTTTACATGTCTGATATCTATATGCCTATCTCAGTACTGATTTCTGTATCTGTTATATTTCTTGGTTACAAGTGACAGAAACAAATTTGCTTATCTTGGGGGCTTGGGCGAAGATGAATAAAAGAGAAATATATTAAATCAAGTGTAAGGATAATGAGAGATCACAGAATTGAACAAAAGTTGAAATCTAGATGTGGATGAGGCTCAGAATCCAAGGTGATAGCTCTAGCAGGCTAAGAATAAAAAAGCAACCTTATTTCAATATAAAGAATTTGGCCAAAATGCTTCCATCCTTTCAGCAGACCACTTTCAGACACAACACTGTGTTTTGTTTTGTTTTGTTTTTTTTCACAACATACTATCAGTGCCATTATTACTTTAAATGAACACTAAATATCTTTCCACTTTGTATTATTTACTCTGTATTCAATACTCTCTATAAGAGCACTGAAGTGGGGGCACGCCTGGGTGGCTCAGTTGGTTGGACGACTGCATTCAGCTCAGGTCATGATCCCAGAGTCCAGGGATCGAGTCCCGCATCCGGCCCCCAGCTCCATGGGGAGTCTGCTTCTCCCTCTGACCTTCCTTTCGCTCATGCTCTCTCTCACTGTCTCTCTCTCAAATAAATAAATAAAATCTTAAAAAAAAAAAAAAAGAGAGAATTGAAGGGTAAGACTGAGTCATGTATTCATACGCTACCTGTTAAGCTTAAGCACAGAACAATCCTTCTCTTTTTTTCACTAAGGCAGCTCAATAGCATAATGAAGAGTATAGTAAAAATAATCAGTGAACTTGGAGACAGAACAATAGAAATCTTAACATAGACAAGATGGAAAAAAAAAAAAATAAAACCCTCAGGGAAGCCTTGAGATTATAATAAATGAACATTCAGATTAACAGACTCCCAGAAGAAAAGGAGGGACTTAAAAAGAGTGTTTGAAGAAATGATAGCTGAAAATTTCCTAAATGTGTTAAAAGACATATCTACAGATTCAAAAGCTGGCTGAACTCCTAATAGGACAAACTCAAAGAAATTCATGTCAACATGTATTATGGTCAAACTTCTGGAAACTAAAGACTAAGAAAAAATCTTGAAAGCTATAAGAGATAAGTGACACTTTGATATAAAGACAACACAATTCAAATCACAGGTAATTTCTTGTCAGAAATCATTCAAGCCATAAGGAAGTAACAATATTTTAAAATGTTAAAAGAAAACATGAAAAGAAAAGATGCCAACCCCAACTTCAATATCTGGTAAAATTACCATTTAGTTATGAAGGGGGAAATAAATTCATTCTTAGGTGAAGACAAATGAAAAGAGTTTGTGTAACCTGTAGATCTGCCCTGAAAGAATCTATAGAAGAATCTCTTGAACAACAACAACAATAAAGTATACAAAAAGGAATCTTGCAGTATCAAGAAGGAAAGAAGAAAATAGAAAAAAACAAACTTACAAGTAAACACAAGAAAGACTCACTTTCTTCTTGAGACCTCTAAACTATATGCAATGTTTTAAATAAAAAAGGTTAACTTGGTCTCACATATGTGGAGAAATTTTTACTTTTATGACAGTTATATTATAAATGGAGGAACAACTGACTTGATAAGTTGTGTATGTGCGATAGAATATAAACCACTATAAAAAAGATACACAAAAAGATTCACTTGAAACACTACAGAAAAACCAAAACAGAATTTAAAGAAATGTTTAGGCAGACTATAGGAAGTCAGGGAAAATAAAAGAGTTAAAATACAAAATAATTATAAAACACAAAGCAAAATGTCATGCTTAAACCTTAACATCAATAATTATATTGTATATAAATGGTCAATAGAAAAAAAATGGCAATCCTAAGTGTATTCACCAAATAACAACTATGTATTATGTGAAGCATAAGCTGAAACAAATGAAAACAGAAATACAGAAGTCCACAAATACAATATCAAAATTTAAACTTCTCTCTCTTAACAACTGGTAGAACAACTAGCCAGAAGATCAATAAGGATATACAATAACTCAACAATACAATCTATTAACAGGATCTACTCTACAATTACAGTACACTTACCCAATCACTACATAATACACATTTTTTTCGAGTATCATAAAAAGTTTAATAATACAGACCATATCCAGAGCCAGAGAGAAGTCTGAACTAAAATAACTGAAATTATACACAGTATGTTCATTTACCACAATGAAATCAGTATTAGAAAAATAAATAAAAATCAGTAACAGAAAGATAAAAGGAAAATCTCATAAATTAAACAATAGCTAAATCTCAAGCCAGTCATCAATGTCCCACTTTAAAAACATATAAAAAAGGAAAAAAAAAAACTCAAAATAAGCAGGAAGAAAAACAATAAAGATAAGAGCAACAGTCAGTGAATTCAACATGGGAAAATCAATAAAACAAAAGGTGGCTTAAGAAAAAATTAATAAAATTGACAAACCACTAGAAAGACTGACAAAGAAAAAAATACAAATAACCAATACTAGGAAGGAAACAGGGATATTATTGTAGACACTACAGATATCAAAAGAATAATAAGGGAACTTCAAACAACTGTACATACATAAATTTTACCATTTAGATGAAAATGATCAAATCTTTAGATTCTGACTCACACAATTTGAAATATATCATTTGAATAGCCCTAAAACTACTGAAGAAATTAAATTATATATATATGTATATAATTATACACACACACATATATAGATATATGTATATGTATAGATAATGCACTTGCAAGAATAAGGAGAAAAAAAGATCTACCATACAATGCTAGTGATCATGTAAAATGGTACAGCTTTTCTGGAAAATAACTTTTCAGTTTCTTTAAAAAACAAGAACAAGAACAACAAAACAACAACTAACAGCAATTAAGCATTCCTAACATTCAAACCAGAAATAACACTCCTTTAACATTTATCACAGAGAAATGAAAACTTATGTCCACAAGAAATCTTGTATTAGCATGTTCATGGCAGCTTTGCTTCAAATATCCCAAAACTAGAAACACTCAAAATGTTCTTCAATAGATGAATGGCTAAACAAACTGTGGTACCTCCATACCATGGGTACTACTAGGCAATAAAAATTAATAAACTATTTAATATTTAACAGCCCAGATGGACCTAAAGATATTATGTTGAGTAAAAATATATAGCCAATCTCAAAAAGCCATATATTGTGATTTCATTTATGTATTGTTCTTAAAATTACGAAAATGGAGGACACATTAGTAGTTACCAGGCATTAGGAAAGATTGGGGAGAAGAGAGTAGGTCTGACTGTGAAGGGCTAGTATGAGGGAAAAAAAACAACATTTTTTTTTTTTTGTGAGGATGGGGTAGTTCTTTGAATGTAGTGGTGGCATAATCTACACATGTAATGAACTGATTTAAACTATACATACATGTTACACCAATGTCAATTTCCTGGTTTTGATAGTGTAATCTAGTTAATGTAAGATATAATTATAGGGGAAATGCAATATAAGTTATATGGGACCTGTCTATAGTATCTTTGCACGTTCCTGTGAATCTAGAATTCATTCAAAATAAAAGTGTTTGAAAAAGTGAAGAGAGGAGTAGACGAAGTTTTCTTAGGTGTGTTCTAATGTAGGTATCAGTATTCACACTATAGCTTGGGATAAACTATTGCTTAAAAAATGAGTATACAATTGCAAGCACAGGCTGTTATTAGATACCTATGTTCCATCCATATGTGTTTGTGTAAAAACTGGCAAATTTTGGCAGTTTCTTATAAAACTAAGCATACTCCTGATATAAAATACACACATACACACATATTTCCTTCATATAAAGTAAGCATAATCTTACCATATAATTCACCAATTGTGTTTCTAGGTATTTATCCAACTTAGTTGAAAATGCATATCCACGTATAAACTTACACATAAATTTTCATAGCAGCTTTACTCCTAAATGCCAAAACTTGGAAGCAAATAAGTTGTCTGCTTTGGGCTCCACTGTGTTCCCCCAAAATTCATATGCTGAAACCCCAACCTTCAGTACCTCAGAACGTGACTGTATTGGATACAACATTAAATGAGGTGATAAATTTAAAAGAGGTCATTAGAATGGGTCCTAATCCAATCTGAGTGGTGTTCTTATAAAAAGAGAAAATTTGGACACACAAAAAGACAAGGAATGTGTACGCACAGAGAAAGGCAGTGTGAGAACACAGTGAGAAGCTGGTCATCTGCAAGCCAAGGAGAGAGACCAGAGAAGAAACCAAACCTTCTAAAACCTTATCTTAAATTTCTAGCCTCCAGAACTAAAAGAAAATAAATTTCTGTTACTTGAGCCGGCCAGTCTTTAGTATTTTGTTATGGAAACCCTAACAAACTGTCCTTCAGGATGTATAAACCATAGTATATTCATACAATGGAGTATGAATCAGTGTTAAAAAGAAATGAGCTATCAGCCATGAAAAGATATGGAAGAACATTAAATATTGCTAATAAAAGAAGTCAATCTTAAAATACTACATACTATATGATTCCACCTCTATGACATTCTCAATAAGGCAACACAACAGACAGTAAAAAGATCAGAGGTAGTCAGGGGTTCAGAAGGAGGAAGAGAGCTATTAATAAATGGAGCACAGGTTTCTTTTTTAGGGCAGTGAAACTATTCTGTATGTTGCTATAATAGTTGGTATGTATCATTACATATGTCAAACTACAGAATGCACAACACAAAGAATGAATCCTAATGTGAACTATGTACATTAGTTAATAATTTTGGTTCATTAATTTTAACAAATGTACCATTCTAATGCAAGATGTTAATAATAAGGGTAATAGGGAAAGGCAGGGGAGGGGTGTTTATAGCAACTCTCTGTACTTTCTGCTCAACCTTACCATAAACTTAACATTGCTCAAAAAAATAAAGTATATTCATTTTAAAAATCAATTTATTATATGTGCTGCCACAACAAGCACTAAAAAATGAACTTATATAAAATATCCTCTGCAAAATGTATTTACTAACACCACATTTATTTTATGTGGAATGAATTAGAATGTACAGCTGAATAAATTTTTTCTATTTAGAATAAACACAAGATTGTATAATATGCGGCCTAAAAACTCATAGCTTCAGGAATTTAAACTAATTGAATAAGTTCCTATAAAAATTTTGAAGACATTTGTCTTTTCAAAGATACTTATTTTGTTTCATTCCCTGCCTTCATTTCTTTTATTCCCCCCTCCTTTCTCATTCTCTCCCTCCTTCCTTTTTTCCTTCCCTCCCTCCCTTGCTCCCTTCCTTCCCTCTTCCTTCTTTTGTTGAGAACAGAAAAGGACATTTATCTCTCTCCAGAAACTTCCTGTCACCACGCTTTTTTTTTTTAAAGAAGTTATTAAAAAAAAAGAATTATTTACTTATTTATTTGCTTATTTTGAGCCAGAGAGCATGAATGAATGGGAGAGGGCAAGAGGGGGAGAGAGAGAAAGGGAGAGAATCTCAAGCAGACTCTGTGCTGAGCGTGGAGCCTGAAGTGGGGCTTGACCTCACAACTCTGAGATCCCGCCCTAAGTCAAAACCAAGAGTCAGAAGCGTAACCAACTGAGCCATGCAGGTGCCCCATTGTCACCATTTTTAACAGAAATTTCCTTCCTTGGTCAACTTGCCAGCTGCTGCTAGTTTCTTTCCAGCTCTTTTCCACTGAACTTCATGAGACATTCTCCTTTCTTTTAAGAAAATATTTTCCCTTTCCTCTTTCCTTCTCTTCCAATTTCTTTCCCCTTTTCCCCCTTTCATCCTTTATCCCTTTTCTCATAACTTCTTATCTTGTTCTCAATGAGAACAATACTATTGCTTTACCAGGACATGATTTTCATTTAATAAACAGGGATAAGAGTGAAAGTAAAAATTCCCTGCAGAAAAGAATTTTGTGAATGACTGTCTCTCTGATGGTTAGAGTATCTCCAGACAAGAGGAGAAAATAAGTGTTTAAAAAAGTCTTAGGAAGAGAGCCCTAGAGATAAAATATGCTCTGTTCATAATTTTACCCACAATTAGCACCACTCAAATATACATATTCAACACACAGGTCCCAAACCCACATAAACACGAATGAGCAATGTGTATATACAAAATCACCTTTCACTCTGAGACTACATTATAGTCTATATATCACAGTCTATATAAGAATTTTTAAGATGCTGTATCCCATGTGACATTTTAGAAATCTATTTACTATTTAATTATATAGAAAATCTGATATGTGAAAGTATTTTTTCTTGGGTCATAACAACTGAAATTTAATAAATCAGTTAACATTGGTGCAACTACCCTTTTGATCAAAGTGGAATTTTCAGCTTCATTTAATTAGCAAGTAAAGAGTATACAGATTATTCATTTCTGGCTGAAAAATATGGCAGAAAATATATGTATTAGCAGTATATGAGTTATGTTTGTTTATAGTGATACAGACTCTGCCTTTATTGAATTTTATGATAAATGGGAGTCACTCTTAAAATGTGTGACTGCAATGTGATTATGTAATTATTGGTAGAAATTCACAAGACTATTAAATGTAGCACATTAATCTAGTATATTCTTGAATAGTGTTTCCAGTGGTGGTCATAGATTGTTCAACTCCAGACATATCTTTCCAATTCTTGTCAACAATGCTCTATCTGATATCTTGCCAAGTAAGAGGAGAAAGCCATAGTAGAGATGATGTTAATGTCCTAGAGCTGTGAATTAACAAATACACGATTATTAATATTGAGATACCCTCCTACAATGCTAAAAGGTTTAGTGAATTAATTGACTGTAGTATTCACGTGTGGGAGTACATTATGATCATCTGGAATCTAGTTACCTAAAATAGATGTGGCACTAGTATATATGCATTAGTTGGGAGTGGGAAAAAGAAGGAGTAGAGATAGCCAATGCCTTACTGAACTCTAAAATAAAATTCCAGGGAGAATAATTCTGAACAAAAGAAGAAAGAATTCTCAGGAAAGTGAAAACATCCTAGTCTAGAATCAGAATCTGTGGAGGAAGTTATAGAAGAATGGCAGAATACCTGACCAACTGAAAGAGAGTAGGAACTCTACATTAAAACACAAAAAGCCTGGGACGCCTGGGTGGCTCAGTTGGTTAAGCAGCTGCCTTCGGCTCAGGTCATGATCCCAGCGTCCTGGGATCGAGTCCCACATCGGGCTCCTTGCTCGGCAGGGAGCCTGCTTCTCCCTCTGCCTCTGCCTGCCATTCTGTCTGCCTGTGCTCGCTCTCTTTCCCTCTCTCTGACAAATAAATAAAATCTTTAAAAAAAAGAACACACACAAAAAGCCTGATACATCTTTGCATAATGCATAATGCCTAGAGAAAAATAGGTATGACTAATTTTATCAACACTACTGATGCTTTTCCCCTCAAAATAATTTGCTAGTGCATGAACTACTCTATCTTATACTGCTTACTGATCCTTTTTCTGTGAACCAGCTCTCCAGCAGTTCAAGAATGGCCTCCCCACTGATTTTGTCCTTCCAATAGAATTTGGTTTGGACACATGATATTTGGGGATTGACTAAAAAAACTATTATCACCTTTCCTTCCAAAACTGTTTTCCTTCTAATAAAAATGGGCAAACTGTAAAATCTTCATGTCATCTAGTTCTATAGCTCTCCCTTCATTTGTGAGTTATGTGATCAAACTGAATTCACTGAATCTATCTGATATTTGTTTTAAATTTAGGGTTTTCCTGGGGTGCCTTTGTAGCTCAGTCAGTTAAGCGTCTGAGTTTAGTTCAGGTCATGATTTCAGGTTCCTGGGATTGAGCCACACAGCAGGCTCTCTGCTCAGCAGGGAGTCTGCTTCTCCCTCTCCCTCTGCTCTACCCCCCAACTCCTCATGCTCTCTCTCAAATAAATAAATATTTTTAAAAAAACTTTAGGATTACCTTCCCATCTTTCAGCAAAATTGAATAAATGAATGAACATAAAAATAAATCAATTTCAATTTCATTTAGATTGAAATAATATATTTATGACTTAATTTTTTGGCATCATTTCTTTTCATGATATTTTGTTATGAAGTATGGGAGAGGAGAAATTTTTCTTGTGTATTTCACTAAAGGAAAAAAATGTGATATTCATTGTTCGCTCCATACAATATAATATTTGGAAATTATTATTAAGAAACTGAATTTCTCTCTAAAATTATTTTATTTATGCTTAAAGAAACTTTTCCTTTAGTGCCTTTAAGCTAGTGACAAAAATAGTTTATTGAAGTCTTAAAGTTACCTTTTTCCCCTCTTTAATATTAAGCCTTTTTTATAGTGAACAGAACCCTAATTTGGTTATTATTTTCTTTGGGCACTTTAAAGATAACATTTCATTGTCTTCTAACTGCAATGGCTTCTTTTAAAGAGCTTCTTTTAAGTCTGATTGTTTTTTTCTTTCAGGGTGATAATATTTTGAGTTTTCCTCTAGCTGCTTTTTTTTTTTTTAAGGTTTTATTTATTTCTTTGAGAGAGAGAGAGAGCGCACAAGCAGGGGAGCAGCAGAGGGAGAGAGAGAAGCAGACTCTCTGCTGAGCAGGGATAAGCCCCATGAGGGGCTTGATCCCAGGATTCTGGGATCATGACCTGAGCTGAAGCAGACACTTTAACCGACTGAACCACCCAGGCACCCTCTAGCTGGTTTTAATATATTTTTTGCCTTAAGAAATTTATTTTAGGAAGCTTTGTTATGAATGTGGTTTTTCTTTTACTTATTATGCACAGAAATTTTCAACCATTGTCTCTTAAAGTTTTAGCCTCATTTTTTCTTCATTCTTTCTGAAATTCTAAACATCTTTTAACTGTATCATCTATTTTCCCTTATACTCTGTATTTCTTTCCTTTAGTATCTTCACACTTCTTACTGTTTTCTTTCTTTTTTCTGATCTTTCAATTTATTAAGTCTTTCAGCATAATTAGTTTGTAACTTCAGTTTTTATTTTTCAGTTAGGTAATTGTTATTTAGTTATTTTTATAAAATTTTCTATTTTTCTTTCAAATTTCTTCCTGTCTTTCATCTAACTAAACATATTAGACATGCATCTGGTAACTACAATTTCAGATCCCTCAAAGATTTAGATGATTATTGCTCTTGATTTTAAATCATGTTTTTTGTTTCTACATGAGTATGGTTATTTTCTCATATGGTAAGCAGTGTATCTGAAAACAATGTAGAAATAAAAAATATAAATATAAAAATAAATTAAAGTATGATGATGTCATTTTACTCCAGAAAAGATGTTTGTTTGTTTTAGGAAAAAAAACAAGGGTACTATAATACAATTTCAGGGATAGGACGGTGATTCAAAGCTGATCTTTAATTCTTTCAATGGCAGTATACTCTGATTTACAATTTTTGGTAGGCTGAACCTTTTAAGGACACAGTGTGTGGTGTTTTTATCAAGTCCCGTCATCCTTGGAAGGCCATGTTTTGTCACCCTAACTCTAAGATGTTACTAAAAGCTCTGATAAACATCTCAGCCTTTACCCAAATTTTCAAGATCTAGTCAAAAAGCAATCCCAAATGCCAAGCTATCTTCTCTGTATCTCCTTCTTCTGGATGTTGACCTGTACTTGTCACTGTATTATCTTTATTTGATATATTCAATTATATAAATATTTGGTATTTTGAGTAGGTTTTCCACTTAATATCAATGGGAGCTTTGGGTTTAATAACCTCATTTTTTTTTATTACCAGAGGAATGCAATCTGAATATTCTGTATTACTTTCCATAATTTATTTTTACATTTCTAACTAATGCCAAATTGATTTTATTATAATGACTCTACTAATATCCAGCATAATAAAATTTCCATTGGAATTCTGATTTTCAATATATATATCTTAGTTACTACTTGGCACTTATTTTTTCATATAAATCTTAGGACAATTTAACCCAATCTTTAAAATCTGTTAATATGCAAAGTGTAAGTGCTATATTAGAAAAAAAGAAGTAAATGGTACAAATATGGTTCTGGATATTTTGCTTTGCATTTAGAGTTATACACCTCTAAAGACTGATAATTTTAGAAGTATTAAAATTTCTTAGGCTGGGGCGGCTGGGTGGCTCAGTGGGTTAAAGCCTCTGCCTTCAGCTCAGGTCATGATCCCAGGGTCCTGGGATGGAGCTCTGCATCAGGCTCTCTGCTCAGTGGGGAGCCTGTTTCCTCCTCTCTCTCTGCTTGCCTCTCTGCGTACTTGTGATCTCTGTCTGTCAAATAAATAAATAAAATCTTTAAAATAAAAATTCTTAGGCTATTATGATTGGCTTTAATATAAATGCACACAAATTGATACTTTATAGTATTCTAGTACAAAAATATCCATCTAGAAATAAAAATCCCACCCCCTCTAAAATCCAATTAGAATTAACTGAAAAAGTTGTAAAAACCGTAAAACCTTAAGAGTAAAATCAACAGGACCCCGAGTGAAGAAAACTAAGGCCTTCCTGAAAGACATAAAATGACCTAAAAATACAAAATTAATATAAAAAGTAGCATATTCTTGAATGATTTCTGTTCAATGGTGAGAATATTAACCCTTCACCCATCATAATGGTTGCAAGTGTGTTTAGATTCTTTTATTCAGTTTACCATGTTGTTTCTTTGTATCATAAAGCACTTTCTTACTTCAAATTTTGATGTCATCTATTCAGTCCCATTTTGAATTATGATGCCATTTGTTTGTTCTGGTCCATGATCAACTTTCAGGAACTCTTAACAATACTGTTCAACCCAAGGCCTTTGGCACATGCTATTTCTCTGCCTTGATTGTTTTTGTAATTCTCTTTAACTAATTAATTGCTACTTAACCTTCAGATATCATCTTGTTTTTCACTATTTCATAGAAACATGTGCTCTAGGAAAGAGGAAGAGCTAGAGTGACCAAAAATAGAAAGATCAAGTTAATGGAAGACAGAAGGGACAGACATACAAAGTGAATGGGCCATGGATTCCTGAAGTTATAGTATGTGTTATGTATGTGAAGAGTCACCCCTTAGTTGTTTCTTCTAAGTAAGTAAATAGGTTGAAATAAAATTTACAAAAGATATTGCTGACTTGATTTCAAGATGAAATCTAGAAGAGTCTATCTAGTTGAAGAATAGCTAAACATGCCACCCCAAAATATGCCTGTAGGAGTTCAGAACATGTTAGCCTGAAATGTGTACCATTAACATAATGATTATTTTGAGCTGAAAGCGCTTGAGAAACAGCAAATGCAAGGAGAGCCTTTCCCCGAATTTCCTTTTACCTGCCTAAAGACAGTTCTGTCAACAGGAGCTCAGTGACCATGAATCCCCTCCCTGGGAGTTTCATCAGTCAGGAAAGGATGACTCTTACACAGAGAGGAGACTAGAAGTTTTTTTGATCTTTGGTATATCTGACATCACACATTTCAATTATCAATGTTCTTAAATATAAAGTTTATATCGTCAACTAAATTTTGGGTGTTCCTAGAAATTTTTCAGGGTCAAATTTTTGAAAGACCCAAAACCAGAAGATCCAACCTATTTTTTCATAGCACTTAAAACTCTTAGACATTCAGGGTGCCTGGGTTACTCAGTTGGTTAAGCATCTGCCTTCTGTTCAGGTCATGATCCCAGGGTTCTGAGATAGAGCCATGGATCACTGGCTCTCCGCTCAGTGGAGAGTCTGCTTCTCCCTCTCCCTCTGCCTGTCTGCCTACTTGTGGTCTCTCTCTGTCACATAAATAAATAAAATCTTAAAAAAGAAAAAAAAAAGCTTATACATTCTATGAAGTTTATACAAGAGTAATATAAAATATTAATTTCATTAAGATATATATCAAAGCATTTAATTAGTTGCAAAAATGTTTTCTGATGATTGTAGTTAGGAGAATAGAATACAAATAGCAGATACTTACAAATATTTGTACCATTTATATATATTAACAAAATCCTTAACACTATTAGATGGTCACTAAAATTACCTTATTTTATAGCTGAGAAAACTAAGACACAGAGACCCCAGTAAGCTTCCCGTGAGTCACATAGCTAGTATGCAAAAGAGCTCAATTTTACTCATGGAAGTCTAGCTTTAGAATCTGCTCTTACCACAACCTTCCAGTCAGTCTGGGGAGACCAAAGCGTGTGAAAGTCAAGTTAGTAAAATGGAATTCCTTTCTTCCCCCCACTATCACCTCTCCCAAATACCCAGCCCAAATCATGCTGTGTGTTTTTTTGCTCACTTAAAATTTCATGTCAATAGAGAAATGGTTAATAATACAGGGACCAGAGTCAGAACTATTGAAATCAAATCCTTGCTTAATCCCTTGAAACTTTTTGAGACCATGTGTGATACTTAGCTTTTGTGTGCCTCAGTTTTCACATCTGGAAAATGGGGATTAAAAATAAGGAAAATAGGGATTAAAATAATACCTCTCTCCTTGGATTTATTTATTTACTTTTCAAGATTTTATTTATTTACTTGACAAGAAGAGACAGTGAAAAAGGGAACACAAGCAGGGGAAGCAGGAGAAGGAGAAGCAGGCTTCCCACCTAGCAGGAAGCACAGGGAGCCCCATTTGGGGTTCAATACCAGTAACCTGAAATCATGATCTGAGCCAAAGGCAAATGCTTAATGACTGAGCCACCCACACATCCTGATTTAAAGCTTAAGTAAGAGAAGAGTCTCTGAGCATAGAGTATGTTTTTAATTTCTCTTACCAGTTACTTTTATGACCCTCTAGACACATGGTTTACATAAAATAAGTGTGTAGAATGAAGGCAAGTTTGCATGGAGGAGAAGGAATTTACATCCCTGAATGAGCGAAAGGTCTTAGGTTTGTTTATGAATCAGCTATTCAGATTTCTGATTTTATCTAATTCCTGCTGCAAAATGGAAATCATCACTTGGTTTTCAGAAAAGGAAAAACATAAACGGACCTTTCCTTAAAACAAAAAACAACAACAAAAAAATATGAAACAAAACAAAACAAAAAACCACTTCTCAGTTTAAAAAAATCCCCTTCCTCAACCTGCATTGCACTTAAATGGCCCAGAAAAATAACTATTATCCCACCAGCAGTCACCATGTTATTTGCCTTTTCCCACTTTATTGATTTACCTTTAATGCATAATTATCCAGTGTGTTTAACATTACTAATTCAGAGCCAGCTTAACTTCCAATTTAATGAAGATTCTTGCATTATTTTCTTTTCCCACAAGCTATTTCTCTCCTCGCTCTTCTTATTTCCTTAGCACTGGTTACGCTAAATTAGAACTTGGGAGACTTTCATTTGTTAATGTAAATGACTGTTCCTGTTCACATTTCTCAGGCATCAAGCATCCATTTGTTATTAGGCCACTCTTCCAAGCACCAGGGTGTTTTATGTATTAGTGACAAAACCATCATTCTCCATTTGCCAACTAAAATGGGATACTGAAGGATACCAGGACCTGATGGATTATGATTGAGAAAGACATCAAGCCTTCTGGATAAGGATGGTGAGACAGGTTAAAATGAGATAAAATGACAATAACAACAGCAAATCAAAACAAAATGCAACACGTAAGGGCTGAGGATCCAGAAGCATGGGGAAAATGCCACTGAGTGATGTTGCTCAGCTGGCCTCTGACAACTAAGAATTTACTAGCAAGAAGAGTACATTAAAAACTCACTAAACTTGAGATGCCTGGGTGACTTAGTTGGGTAACTGCCTGCCTCAGGCTCAGGTCATGACCCCAAGGTCCTGGGATTGAGTCCTGCATCTAGCTCCTTGCTCAGTGGAGAACCTGCTTCTCCATCTGCCTGCTGGTCCTGCTGAGCTCTCTCTCTCACCTCTCTCTCTCTCACTGACAAATAAGTAAGTAAAATCTTTAAACAAAACAAAACAAAAAACAAAAAAACAAAAAAAACCCTCACCAAACTCTGAAAGCAGGAGAAAGTTCATATCACTCAGGTATCTCATGCCAGCCCTCTTTTTGCCAATTTGATTACTTCTTTCTATTTAGGGAAAACATCAAATTAGCAATATGAGGTATTTGAATCTACCAAGACTATAAGCTTTTGTCATCGGCATCAGCCTTCATTATGTTTGATTCTTTCAAAGGAATTTTCATTTTGATTGGGGTATAACCAAGAATCTGCCAGACTGAAAGGAATGGAATAGTATTGGTAGGGATTTAGTCTGTTGTTCATGTAGCTTCTGGTTATGTAATGCAAGAGAAAAGGGGGGAATGTTGTTTTTTGGTTTTTGTTATTTTAAAGATTTTATTTATTTACTTGACAGAGAACACAAGTAGGCAGAGAGGCAGGCAGAGAGAGAGGGAGAAGCAGGCCTCCCGCCAAGCAGAGGGACCAACGCGGGGCTCGATCCCAGGACCCCGAGACCACGACCCAAGTCGAAGGCAGAGGCTCAACCCACTGGGCCACCCATGTGCCTGGAATGGATGTTGTTTTAAAGGACATTTAGAATATGGCAATGTTGCTGACAATTTTTCACTTCAAAATAAATAAATAACTATCCATATAATCTTCACGGTGTGCGTGCGTGTGTGTGTGTGTGTGTGTGTGTGTGTGTTTATAGCAATGACATGGAAGAATTAAAACAAATGTTCTACATGTCCATAATGGAAAACAGAAATTCTTTGGGAGAGACTATTTCTTTCAATTCTCCGTATTTTGAAGACTTTCATAATTTGTGAAATGATGTTATATACATCTGCCTAATAATTAATCTTCACATCTAAATAATCAGAATTGTTATCTTTAAACATGAAAAATCTGACAGAAAAGCGAATAGCAAGCAAATAACTGCTTCTAATATACATTGACTCTGAGGTCAGCTTGAACCACAGGCTTATAGAACCACAGGCTTATAGGCTTATAGAGCCTATGCCTATGTTCTATTCATGATTCTTCTATGACAATCAAAACTTTTAGATAGCCTAACACAAAACAGAAGCACAAAAGAGAGCAAAAGGTATAAAAAGGAATACCCTGCTTCCACTAAAGATGATGAACAATGGGAACCACTAATGAAACTGGGGCAATAAACTGAGAATAAATAGAGAAACTCAAAGCATTGCTGAGCTCAGGTCTACTACTTGCTGACTTACCACATTGGCATGGACCCGTGAAGCCAGGAGCTGCAAGGCACAAGGGGCCTTTGTGGATACCTTTCTTGTCAAAAGCTAGACTGACAATGCAGACCATGTCTCAGTGGAACCTCTAAGAAAACTATGAAAAGAAACAAAGATGATCTGAGTAAGAACAAATAAGGGATATTTATTCAGAGCTTGTTACAACAAAGATGCAGGTACCATCAGTTGCATTTTGTGGAGCTACTCCACAAAAGGTATACAGGAGAGTGAGAAAACTTCATGGTAGAAACAGCTGGGGATACAGTATCCTATGTGATATTTTGGGGGAGACTGACTTTCTCTGGATGGCCCTGAGTTGATATCAAGGGCAGATAATAGGAAGACTGGCAGTTGTTGACTGGCAACGTCCTGACTATTTTAGGCCAATTTTTGCAGAGGTTGTGGTGTAGTTTTAACAGCAGAATGCTGTAGAGGTTGCAGTTCAGAGTTTTATTTTCACATGTGGGTGGCCATTTGAATATTCAGTCTCTCAGAATTGTCAAGTAATTTCCATATTAAAGTGATGAACAATATTGAACCTTATCTAAACCCTGTGATTCTGGAGTAAAATGACAGTTAAAAAGGTAATAATAAAACCCAACTCTTTTTGTTTCAGAAAGTTTAATACAAGGAATCATCCTTGCCTACAGGACTTAGGTAAGACTTATGGATCCTCCCCCTGTTTACCATTGAGAAGGCCAATGACTTTCCAAATTCCCATCTTGTGCTACATGATTACCTGAATTGTCTGTATCCACTGACCAATCTGGACAAAATAGCTACTACCTTGATTTGACTAAAACTTAGTTAAGCTTCTCTCCATCATCTATCCTGTGAGAGTTACTCACACTGACTTTAACGCACCATACAGTCAAACATACAGTGACTTCAGGGAGAAATGTTTCTTCATCAACTGTGGATCACTGTTTCATCACACTTTCCCACATTCAGTTCTCTTTTTTTTTTTTAAGATTTTATTTATTTGACAGAGATCACAAGTAGGCAGAGAGGCAGGCAGAGAGACAGAGGGGGAAGCAGGCTCCCTGCTGAGCAGAGAGCCCAATGCAGAGCTTGATTCCAGGACCTGAGATCATGACCTGAGCCTAAGGCGGAGGCTTAATCCACTGAGCCACCCAGGTGCCCCATCCACCTTCAGCTCTTAATTGACTTGTTCACTGCTCCTGGTTCTCTTTCTGACTGACCTTTGAAATGCTTGCAGATCTCATGGTTGAAATTCTCTTCCTTTTTCCATAGTCCTTCCCCCACCCCTTTTGCAAGTCCTTTCTCTCCTCTTGCCATATTCAATTTGAGTACTGCCTCTCCTTACCTAATTCCGCATTTCTTTTATTTGACATTTTGCAACTCAAAAATCCTCAGAATAACTTAATTTAACTCCATCACAGAGAAAAACCTTCATTGTTCCCTTATCTTTACAATAAAACTAAAAGCTTTTGATATGACAGGCAGGTAATCTATCCAGTTTATTATCTGAGAGCCACTTCCCATCAGCTCAGGCATCCAGCATCATGGAAATGCAAGTGCTTCTCTGTCACACGAACTTTCCTCCTCCTGATTTTTCCTCTGTATATGTTCTTATCACTCACTAGATCATCTTCAAAGTATATATGGGATGCAGTTCTCAAAATCTTCGCCAGTAAATGTCTTTCAGATTTTGCTATGTAGTTAGAATGTTTTATCAATCAGTAGGAGATGGCAAAGGCAGGAACTTCAGGAGGGATGATAGAGGAGTGAGAGGAATTTTTTGAATTACAGATGGTGGCTATCATAGCTCTGATTTTGAAGGATAACTGGAAATAATTTAACAGGAGTTGTATTTGCTAGAGGCAAAGATCTGTAACAGAGTAAATCCTGTAAAGTGGCAAAATAAATACAATGAGATCACAGTGTGGTGATAAGAGAACAGCTCAAAGGAAAACTAAATGACAACATAATCAGCTTAAGTAATGGGGCCAAAAGTCTATTTCTTATCTGGAAATATCATACATTGTCTGGCCTTTGGTCAAAATTATTGCTTTATCTCCCACCTTTGGTACATTTCTCTCTTGTTCCGAATCTGTTACAATATTATCATTAACATGTCACAAATGTATTGGTGCTCTTCTAAAAGTAAACTCTTTATTAATCATTTTATAAACTACATAGGGAAAACAATCAGAATAAAGCTGTAGCAGAGCTACTTATTAATCTAGTTACAGATGCCATACACATAATAAGAGCAGACATAATTAAGTATTGATTTTTAAATATACTCTGAGATTAACCCATGCTATAAATTCTGTATTTTTTTTTACTATAGACTGATTAATGTCAAAAAATAATTCACAGAAGAAAGCAGACTTTGAAAAACATAATTCACGAAGAAAGCAGACTTTGAAGGATGATATGATGTTAATAACTGGAAACAGAGTGGAATTTATTTAGGTAATACTATAAGGTGTGGCTGGAAAACTGAGAGGCGCCAGCATGTCTAAAGATACAAAGATAAAAAATAAAAAGTAGATCCAAAAAATGGATAGCAGTATCTCATTGTCAGGAGCCCCATATGTCTGCTGTCCTTAACTGTAATATATAGCTCTTTATCTAACATATCATGCTGGATGCTTAAGTCATTTATTTTCTTATGTTGGCTGTAAAAATGTTTAAGACTAAATTTTCTTCTTAGTACTATTTGAATCTATTATGTTAATCTATTTGAATCTATTATGTTGAATCATTTGTTATGATATATAGTGCTTTTACTTAATTGCAATCTTAATTTTTTTGATCCAAGATATGGTTAGGTTATAAAATTCCCAAATGTTTCAGAAATTTTTGTTGTTTTCCTCTGCTAACTTTTAGTTAATAAGTTTGTGCACTGAGTCCAGAGGTTATATGTTATGCTATCATTACTATTTAAAACTTACTGAATTTTCTTTTGTGGTCTAAATGTATTTGTGTTTTTGTTTTTTAAAGAATGCCACGGAGAATTGGGAAGAGGGTAATTTTTTTCTTTGCTGATTAAATAATGCTATCCTTTATGCTCTTTATATCCCGTTTCTACTACTGTTTCTCTGCTTGAACTTCGTTTAATCTGAGAAAAAAATGTTCATCTACACCTTTTAGTGTCTTCTATACTATTT
Source organism: Mustela nigripes (assembly GCF_022355385.1). Lineage (NCBI taxonomy): Eukaryota > Metazoa > Chordata > Mammalia > Carnivora > Mustelidae > Mustela > Mustela nigripes. The sequence continues at coordinate 62,295,949 of NC_081564.1, forward strand.
TCTTTATTTTCCAGAAATTAGTGCTTTAAATGTTCCATGCAATAATTTGATATATGAAAGTTTAAGAACATAGAAACATTATTTTGATTACTTATTTTTATACAACTTATATAACCTAAAGTTAACCTTTTAGGTTCCAATCTGTCATTTATTTTTAGCATATATATATACATATATATATAAAAAATACACACACACACATACACACACACATATATATATTGCAAATAACTGAAATAATCTTTTTTATATAATGCAAGTAACTGAAAAAATCTTATTTTAGCAACTATTTGAAATATTTGCTTGTTTTTTTGCCATATAATAATGTCTTATTTATACTAGTAACATTTCTGGGCTCTCTTCTATTCTACTGAGTTAACTGTCTATTTTAGGACAGTGCTCTGCCATTTAGATTAATATAACTTTAAAATATATTTTAATATTTGGTAAGGCATAGCTCCCTTTTTAATTATCTTTTTTTACCATGCTTTTCTGCCTTTTATCTCATGTTTATATTTAGGTAAAATTAGAATAACTTCATCCAGCTGCAAAGAAAATTCACTGGGCTGATATTTTTATCAAGGCAAAAACTTTTTCTCAGACTTTGGGTTCATCCTGAGTCCGAATTCTGTGTGGAAATAAATGAAAAGAACCCAAAAGAGAACAAAGGCTATTACTTAGAGCTTGCTATTAGGCAGTCAGTTAGTATCACTTGCATTTGGCAAAGACTCAAAAGCGGGCAGAGGAATGGGAGAGCTGTATAGCGGAGGAAAGGCTTCAGTTATACCCTAATTGGGATGCTGGCATGCGCTATTAGTGGGAATGTAAACTGTTATAGCCATTATGAAAAACAATAGAGAGGTTCCCTAAAAAGTTAAGGTCCAGCAACCACTTCTGGGTACATATCCAAAAGAATCTAAAGCGGGATCTTGAAGACATATTTACACACCTATGTTTATTGCAGTATATTAACAATATCCAAGAAGTGGAAGCAACCCAAGTATCTAGCTATAGATCAGTCAATGAAAAAATGTGGCATATGCATACAATGGAAAATTATGTAGCCTTAAAAGAGAAGGAAATATTGTCACTTGCTACATGGATGAAACTTGAGGACATTATGCTAAGTGAATTAAGCCAGTATCAAAAGAGCAAATACTCTATGATTCCATTTATATGAAGCATCTAAAGTAGTTAAATCACAGAAACAGAAAGCAGAAAGGTGATTTTCAAGGGCTGGGAAAGGGGGAGAGATGGAATTACTACTTAGCGGACATAGAGTTTCAGTATTGCAAGATAAACAAGTTCTAAAAATCAGTTGTATAACAATCTGTTGTACAACAATATAAATGTACTCAACACTAGTGAACCGTACACTTAAAAATGGTTATGGTGTTATGTTTATCACCATGTGTTTTCTACCACTATAAAAAATTATGGTATTATTTATTCTTTGCTAAGGTACCTTTCTAGCAAAGATACGGAGTTCTATAAAATGCTTTTTTCCATATCAAATCAAGGGAAGAAGTATTTTCCTCTGAATATTAATATGGTAGATTCCATTATTATAATTCTTCAGATAATAATGTCTATTGCTGTCCCTGGAAGAAACATAAAACAAAACAAAACAGAACAAAACCTCAGTTCCTAATATTTCTGCTCCTTCCCCCTACCTGCCCTTTCCATTCAATCTCAATTAATAATAATTTCATTCTTTCAGATACTTAAAGTCATCTGGGCAATTGTACTGGTTCTACCTTCAAAACTGAGCACCCCTCATCTTTGGCATTATCACCATCCTTGGATGGATTTTTTGAATGCTAGTTCAGTTTACTTAAAGACTATGGTCATTTTCTTTAAAAAAAAAATTTTGTTGTTGTTGTTAGTTCACATTTTTTCCCAGAAAAAGTTCCTTTTAATTTTCAAATATGTTTACATAAAATTGCCCATAATACTTTTTAGTAATTTTCAAGAAGCATCTCTGATCACTACTTGCTTAACCCTCTCCCCACTTCTGATATAGCTAGTGTATGGCTTGCCTTTCCTTTTTTTTTTGTCAATTTTGCTAGAATTTCATCTTTCACCAGGCTTTTGAAAAACCATCATTATATTCTCTTGATTTTTCAATTTCTATACATATTTTCGCAAAAATATAGCATTTTAAAGATTATATAGATTAATATAAAAACACTCAGAACCTAGAAAAATGCCTAGAATTCAGCAGATACTAAAGAATGTTTTAAAAATAGGTACGCCTAGGTGATGGAGTCAGTTAAGCCTCCAATTCTTGGTTTTGGCTCATGTCCTGATATCAGAGTTCTGGGACTGAGCCCCACATCAAATGCCCCACTCATCATGGAGCCAGCTTCTCTCTCTTCCTCTGCTCCTACTCTTGCCCTCTTTCTCTCTCTTTCCCCCAAATAAATAAATAAATAAATAAGACAGAGCCTCATGTGGGGCTCCACATTCAGTATGAAGCTTGCCTTAAGATTCTCTCTTTCTCTCCCTCTGCCCTCCCTTGCTTTCACATGTACTCTCTCTAAAAAAATAAAAATAAATATGTAAGCATAAAACATAAATTTTGTAGAAGTTGATAAACTGGTACTAAAACATTTTAAAAACTTATTTGAGAGATAGAAAGTAGGAGTAGGAGGAGGGGCAGAGGGAGAAGACGACTCCCTGCTGAGTAGGGAGGCCAATGTGGGGATCCATCCAAAGACCCTACTAGGATAATGAGCTGAACCGAAGGAAGATGCTTAACTCACTAAGCCATCCAGGCACCTGATACTAAAATTTATATGACAATTTGATGGGCACTGAATAGTAAAAATGACTCAAAGGAAGAGAGTAAGAGCACTATGAAAGGATTCGTCTTACATGATTTAAGACCTTATAAAATGCCAGCAATTAACTGTTGGGGTACTTCAACGGGGACATAATACACTGACCAATGAATGGGCCAGAATAGAGACTCCTGACCATCCCATGACATATGAGAATATGGTCAATGACACAGATGGTATTACAGATCAGAGAGTAAGAAGGAATTGAACAACTGAACAGGGATTTGGGGCCATCAAATGGAAAAATACTATAGATTCTTACTCCAAAAATATACAAAAAATAAAAACAAAAATATCTAGAAAAATTAACAAATATGAATGAATAACACTTAATAAAAATTTAGATAATATTTTAATGTTGTTATGGTAGAGAGAGCTTTCATATACAAATAGAGAAGTCATAAAGAAAATAAACAACCATGAAGAAAAGATAAACAAAATTTAAAATATGTCACTAATATACTGGGAGATTTGAAATTAACTTTTGTTGTTGCTGTCCAACAAATAACATAGGGAGAAGACAAGTCACAAACTGGGAGGATTGTGTAATGCTTTTAACTAGGATATTAATAGAATAAAAAAGACAAATATCAAAATAGAAAAAAAATTAGAAATATGAATAGGCAATTCACTTATTAGAAAACCAAAACAACCCATTGTGAAATGTAATTTATTTTGATAATAAGAATAGAAATGCAAATGAAAACCAAATGCTATACCATTTGAGAACCCTTCAATTCTCAAGAATGAAAACATCTGTAATATTGGATGGTCATATGGGTTCTCTCATTCACTACCACTAGGCACATGAATCAATTAAGTGCCTAGTAAAATAAGAAGATTTCTACCCTTCAATGAAACTTTGTTTATATTGGCATAAAGACTGGAAAAATTATCACTGGGATTTAGTTAGTTATGGTATACTGATTTTTTGGAGTGCTTTAAAATGGTTAAAACTAATCATTACATCTACATATATCAATATAAAAAAATTTTAACACTAGCTAAAATATCACAGGTACTGTGATTTGTTTGCATCATTATCATTTAGAGACCAGAGTAAAATATTTAGACATGAAATGGTATGAATTTGGGATTTTACTTCAAAATAATCCATTTGGAAATGGGAATTGGATGGAAGTAGGGATGAAACAAAATGAAGAGTACTCTATGTATTAGCAACATTGGCATTTCTTTTCTCAATTTTTATATATGTTTGAAATTTTCCATAAATTAAAAGGTAGAAAAGTGAGCAATTTGTAAAGAATACATCAAATTTACATAAAATTTATAATAAATGTGATTTCATTCTACAAAGATTTGGGGCACTGAAGCTAAATTAAATTAGCTTATCTTTAATTACATATGAATTTCTAAAAATGATTATCCAGACCATACAAGTGAAAATTACATACAAGATATTGTGAAAATATTCCTACAGCTATGAAACAGACACATGGATGTACCAAGGACCAGACTTCTTACAACAGTGGTGTCCCTCTAGACAGAAAAGAGATAATTCTTCTTTACCTGTCCAGAAATTTTGTGATTTTTTTCAGCTAATAATGTAAATAACATGAGGTTTTGCCTCCATAATCATTCAAACATGATAATCCCAAATTCTTCAGAAAGAATATGCTGAAATTACTTGTTATAATAGTAGTTTATCTTCTTTTTTCTAATATCTTTATAAATGTCTTTTTCAAATGCCTTTATATCTGCCATCACAGAATATGAAGAATCTTTCTAACATTGTTTAAATCTTATGACTTCAAGATGATATATACCTTATCAAATGAATTTTTACTCACTTAAAACCAGGGACTTAATGAGAACAGACACTATTATTCACCATGGGATGATGGTACACCTCCTTGTTGTCTTAAGGACTAATAAGGAAGTGATTCTGTTCTTTACTTCTAATAATGGCATTTATGGTGATTTATGTTTATGACTATGGAGGTAGTAGGGAAAAAGAAAGGAGAGAGAGAGAGTGAGAATAAGAAAGACGTTTCAGTCAATATTATAGACATCTTACTATAATTCAGCCTAAAAATTTTATTGGCCACAATCATCTAATCTAACTATAAATTGTCCAGTGAGAGAGTGGAAGAGACTGGCCTGACCCAGAAAAGATAGTGTAAAGACAATATTGCTGGCATAAGCCTCTGAGTCATTACAGTCTTTAGGGGCACATTTCCCTTGGCTTGGTTGTATGAAAGGAAATTAAGCCCCTAGGGATTTTTACAGCTTTTTTCTTTTTCTTTTTTCTTTTTTCTGAGAGCAACAATGGAAGATGATTGAAGAGCAAAGACCCAAAGACTCTTCAATTTTCCAAACTGCTTTAATTTGATGGAGAAGGAATGCTACATTTTGTTAAATTATATTATGATAAAGAGAAGCTGGTCACTTCTCAGCATGTATCTAAAAGCAAATTATTTCCACAAAAAAGGGACGATGTATTTAACTAGACAAGTAATTACCTTGTGGTGCTACTATCTCCCCTGCTTCAGATTAGAAAAGAAGAATTCAATTATCACATCATTAGATCAAAAAATAATTTTAGTGATACATTCCAAGTGAACTAATTTATTTCTATGCAGGGTCCAATGAATTTTTGGATTAACTTTCATGCATTTTGCTGACTAAAATTTTCAATTAATGCTTTTACTTAAAAATCAGAATTGTACGTATTTTATGTTCATTTAACATTTTCAATATTAAATTTTTCTTAAATTATACAGTTACATATATTTAATTTACAGCATAGCATAATTGGGTTTCTTGTTAGTTTAACCAAATTACTGTACTACTCTATTTTTAGATAGTTCCATTTTGATTTCCATTACTTTGCAATAAGCAATACATACAAATATATAGCAAATATATATTTGAAGTATAACTACATGGTGAGGGGAAGAGAGAATGAGAAACAGATATTGTTAAGAGTGTAAATGGCCATAATTACACTTTTTTGTTGTTTTTGGCTAAAACTGTTTATGTTTTATCATATTTATTTTTATGCTTCTATTAAAGAAGTTATAAGTATAGTGAATGTCTTCTCTTTTGATATAATTTATTGAGGTATAAATGATATATAAAATCTATATATCTATAAATATATATCTATAAACTATACACATAAACCTTCTATATACTGTATATACATAATATATCACATTATATGAAATTATATTTTACATATATTGTATACAACATATAATATATACATTATATAAACAGTCTTGCCAATAAAAATCCTTCCATACCCATTACAGAAAAGAGAGAAAACACAATTTATCAGTCAGTAAGAATTATACATATGTATGCATGTAAAGATAGCATAAAAGTGTCTATAAAGAGTCTGGACAAAATTTCATGACATTTATACCACAAAATAAATAGTAAAAGAACAATAAGAACTTCTCTAATCTGTTGAGAGACAAGGGAACTCACTTTGTAATTGTCTCCAATACCCTCTTGAGGGAATTCTAAGTTATTTTGGAAATATTTATTGGTCCAAGGGCAAGAAGTCTACTGACCTTGATACATGATTCAAAGTTCAAATCTTTCATTGGGTTTATTATGTTTTTTAGCAGACAGACTAATGAGGAGGGGGCATGCTCCTCCTTTTCTTCATTCAACTAGGTAAGCTTAGTCATTTTACCCTTATAGTATACTTACACGAATCCATTACCACAATTAAGATAATGAACATATCCTACTCCCCTCTCTATTTAGTATCCCTACTACCATCCCCCCTCCCTATCTCCTCCATTCTGAAGCAACTAATTTGGCTTTCTGTTATTTTAGATTAGTCGACATTTTCTAAAGTTTTATGTAAAAGAGATCATACAGTATATACTTCTTTGCATCTAGTTTTTCTTTCACTCAGTATATCTATTTTATGATTTACTCATGTTGGAGTTATACATCAATAGTTCATTACATTGTGTTGCTGAGTAATATCTCACTGCATGGATATACCATAGTTTGTATATCTATTCCTTGATGGACATTTGGGTTGTTTCTGGTTTTCAGCTATTACAAATTAAGCTGCAGTGAATATTCATGCACATTTCTATGCAAATATGCTCTCCTTGATCTTAAGTAAATATGTCTAGATCATAAAGTGGATGTGTGCTTATATTTAAGAAAAAAATCACAATTATGCGATAGTATACACCTATTAGAAAGACCAAAATTTTAAAAACTAAATATACCAAGTGTTGGCAAGGATGTGAAGCTGGTAGAATTCCCATTTCCTGCTTTTGAATATGTGACTGAGCCCAATAAAGGCTGCTACTGCTGCCTTTTTATTTATTTATTTATTTATTTAATAGAAAGAAAGAGAGCAAGAAAGTACAAGCTGGAAGAGTGAGAAGCAGACTCCCTGCTGTCCAATATATTGTTTCTTTCATGATTTGTGGCTTTGGTATCATATTTTAAAATCTTTGCCTAATCCAAGGTTGCAAAGAGTTTCTTCCAGAAGTTCTGTTTTTAGATAGGGGAGAAATGGTATCAAAGTATAGTTTAATCAATATGTATATTATTATAAACCATATTGAGCAGCTTTTCTAAGATTAAGGTCCATTTGCAATTATTTTTCTGTGTACTGCCTATCTTTCCAGGCATTTGTACAGTAAATAAATTTCACAAACTTTTTTAATGCTCAATTGGGGTTGATTCCCAAATAAACTCATATGATATGCAGAGAATATAAGAGCAATTAGAATACACAACATGCAGGATAATAAGAATCCATGAGGTTTATGAAAAAAATTTTTATCATCATAATCCTCAGTGCCTTCAGTCATAGCTGGAACTGAAATTGTAAGAAAAACCCACAAATCATATTTGTTGGCAAACATTGAGGGGAAAAAAACAATCAGTAGAAATACTTTCCATACTCCCAATAGCCAGAAACATATTTCCTTCTTAAAAAATTTACAAAAGAGAGAAGGTTTAAAACATTTATAGACCAGTTAATGCAAAGCCATAATGCAAAATAAATGATTACATATATAATTGTGTGAACCAAGATAGGGATGATTAGGGCAACTTGTGCATGAAGAATAGCATCAGGAGATGAGGCTAGAAATATTACCACTGTAAAAAAAAAAAAGTATTCTGTCTGATACTCAATAAGGATATATTCTTTAGTTACAGAATTGGACATAGTTATGTTTTGAATTTTGGTAGATTAGTCATTGCTGCTGACTGACTAATGCTGAGCTGTAACTGTCAATGTTCACTGATCTTCCCTGTATTTCATGATATTTCCCATATCAGTCCACATCCATTTCTAACACCACAATCTATGTCACTGAAAAAGAGCTATATTCAATAGGTGGGAAGAAATGCAATTACACAATTCTTCCCAGTGTAGAACTCTAGGCTTCCTATAATCTATCAATTGACATATTCCATGTATAAGCCTTGGGCCAATCACTGAGAAGATAATACTTTAAATACAATGATTTTGCTTTATCAGTGTGAAACATCAGGCATGCTTATATACGTAGAATATACATATCATACATATATACACATGTATGATATATATAATACATACATGTAATGTTGATCAAGACCTCTTTCTGATAACATTGAAGACTGGATAACAAGAAAAAGTTCTGCCTCAGTACATGTAAGTATATTGAATAAATACAACAAACCTCTTTTAAATTCATGCTATTCTCTGAGTAAAGTAAGGGAATTTCTAAGAAACTAAAAATGGAAAGCAATTGAACATGAGAGGGGTAAGCTGGTACTGATGCTTTTACTGTCCTGACTGAGTAGGGGGAGAGAGAAAAGAAAAGAAGAGAAGAGAGGCTGTAGGATCTAATAACAAAGAAGCTTGCATTTAAAGGATCTTATACTCAACTGAGGAGGGTGGAATTGGTGTGATCCATGAATAAGGCTGAAAATGCTAAAGATATAAGCATTAAGACAATGAATAAATATGAAAAACCAATGCATAAAGAGATGACAATAAAGATTTTCTGTTTCAATCTGGGATCTAAAAAGGAGAAAAAAAAATCCCTACCCTGAGAATTCATAATTATAGGTTTGCTGTCCTGTGGATTTGAGGCCCAATTTATACTACTTACATGTCTACTTATAAACCAGTAAATGTATAGAAAAATTGCTCCTAGAATGGTGATACCCAGGTAAATGCTAAGCCTAAAATCCTAAATTAAAAAGTGATAGGAATCTACCATGCATGAGGATCTATAGCCAAAATAAATAGCAGCATCAGGTCCTTAATCATTCTCTATAATTATTGGATATTGAAAATAATTTACCTTGCTTAAAGTTATGAAAGAAGGAACTAAAAGCACAAAAAAAAGCAAGATACTAACAACAGCAGCCAACAAAACAGGATGGATTTGAATGAACAACAAGTAGAACTTTTAGAAATGATCAATGCAATTCAAAAATGAAAAACTCTGTTGGTGCTAAGCAGTAAGTCAAACACAGTTAAAAGAACAGTTAGGGTTTACAGGACATATTAGAAGAAATTATCCATCCATAATATGACACTGAGAGTTGAAAGTATGAGAGATTTACACCTATCATAATAAAACTGTGGAACACAGATAGTGAGAAAGGAATGGCAATACTGACAACCCACTTCTTGACACAACTGATAGATATCAAAAAACTGTGGATATGTTTATCCTAGAATGTATATCCTAGGAGCAACTACAGGAAGCAGTCTAAGAGAGAAGACAATGATAGGTGGGCAAACCCTCAGTTTGATCCCAATTTGCCTCCTTTCCAGCATGAACTGCCAAAATCAAAGACAGCCCCTTCCCACACATCCTACCTCAGTATCAGTTAATCTTTTACATTTTCTCAATTCAGTTGACAGCTCTTAGAGATCATGAGCAAGTACCATCCATATACACACTTGCAATATTCAAAGTGCAATAGAAAATTAATAGGTAATTATATATGATAATGTGATTTATTTTAACATACTTGAATCATTACTAATAACCATATATTATAGCCACACTCGATATTGCTTTGTAGAGATTTTAAATGCTGGACTGAGGTTTTCACTTTATTGATTTGGTAGTAGGGAGCCACTTCTTAATGTCTGAGCAAAGGAGTGTTGGAGCTTTATGTTTAGAAAGTGTAAAACTGTGTAAGATAAGCAAAATACCTTCAATTTCTCTTTATATTCCAGAGTTCCCAGTAAAATATTGGAATTACAACATTTTAATAAGAATTTAATGAATTCTGCTTAAATTACTCTTCATCTTATGGTAAAAAAAAATCACTATATTTTCGGTTTTATATAAAATGACATTAAAATGTGAGTTTCTATAGATTATTTTATTTAAAGATTTATTTGTTTATTTTAGAGATGGGGAGGGGCAGAAAGAGAGGGAGAGAGAGAATCTCAAGCAGACTCTGCACTAAGCACGGAGCCAGATATATGGGACTTGATCCCACAACCCTGAAATCATGACTTGAACTGAAACCAAGAGTCTAATGATTAATCAACTGAGCCACCCAGGTGCTCCTATAAGCTGTTTTCTCCATAAGTTATTTTTAATAGTTTTAATATTTTAATAACACAAAGTAATATTTTAATATTTAATTTTTAATACTTTTAATAACACAAGAAATAAATTCTGATTTTGAAGAAATCAAAAGACGAAGACAAGCAAAATAAAATCATTTATAATCACTATTAGCATTTTGTGATATAAATTTTCTCAAAAATTTTCTACATATGATCACACTCATAAATATATAATATAAACCAAACATGCTATATATGTAGATGTTTATGTATCTAAAGACATTACTTAATAGTACTTAATAGTGCTTACCTATATACAAATGTGTAACTTTATAATCTTTTTTACTCCATATTGTTTATTAAAATGTTTACCTATCAGTAACAGTATAATTTCATTTAAAATTTTTTATTTACTTTTTTAAACATTTATTTCTTTATTTTAGAGAGAAAGAACATGTGCACAAAAGTGAGCACAGGGGTGGGAAAGGGCAGAGAGAGACAGAGAAATCTTGAGTAGATTCCGCACTAAGCTCGGAGACAGCAGGGAGCTCAATCTCACAACCTTGAGATCAGGACCTGAGCCGAGACCAAAAGTCAGATGCTTAACTGACTGAGCCACCCAGACACCCCAGTTTACTTTCATTTTAAATGCTTGCATTACATTTACTTATAGGCATTTTATCAATATAACTGATGACTTTATGACTTAAGTTCTAATTTTCCTCACTCCTATGAAAATTTTGAGAAACATTTTATTTCATATACAGTTTTTTGGAGTTACTGTATCATTTTCTTAGACTATTCCTAAATTGAAATTCCCAGACTAAATAATATGGCTGTTAGTAAAGCATGAACAAAATTTTAAAGCCATTTCCACTCTTACCAGCAGTTAGAAACTTTAGAGATGTGGATTCTATCACAGGCAAACAAAAACTCAGATTTTTTTTTCCTCTATCAAGTTCTTCCCAAAATGTATTTAAATTTTGAACTCTATTCCTTCCAAAGAACAACTGCAAATATTTCACATTTATAATTTCTCACTGACTGAATAAAATTGGTAATAATTTGTTTTCAAAGCTATATTAGATTATTTTCTATTGTGTTCTCTGATTAGACATCTAAAAGTCCAGTGTATTTCTATTCTGTTTCTCTAAGTGAATTTGGATATGGTTTAATTTTTAGACCTGCCTCAAGAAAATCAAACAAAAATGATCTTGACAATTGCTGACTTAGCATAGACCTTATCATCTTTGAAAATTAATTAAAATGCTTAATATTGGCTTTTCTTAGTTTAAATACTGACCGCTATCCTAAACAAACAGAGAGCCTGAAAGGCTGTATTTCACTTAGAAATGCTAAAGAAAACTGCATCCATAAAGTTGGATTTATTTAAAAGAGAAAAAAAGACAGATTTTGTATTCGTTCAGTTAACTACTTTCTGAAGTACGTGGTTGTATTCTAATCTAGTACTATGTCACTCTCTCTCTTTTTGTCCTGGACCACGCAATTATTACTCCAGATCGCTACATGTCCTCAGAGCACTGGGAAGACTCCTAACACCTCGCTTTTCTGGCACAACATCACACGCAAGAGCTTATTAAGATTCTAGTATAGCAACAATGACTAACGTGCAGCCAAGGCCTGGAATTTACTTCCAACTCATTTAATTACAGAAATCAATGAACTATTGGAACTGTACCAGGTGAGAGAAAATTAACCTAGCCCAAATGACATTTTGTTTGTGCCATCAAGATAGTTCAAGCAATCCTACTTCAAGAAACTATTACAATCTATAAGGTCCCAAGTTAGCAAAATGATGAGAATTAAAAAGTCTGAAATATTTGCTTTTGAATAGAATATGTGACCCTGGTTTGCAATTACATTAAGTCACAATGAAGCTAAAGACGTTTTTTTTAATTTTTTATTTTTTATAAACATATATTTTTATCCCCAGGGGTACAAGCAAAAGACTTTTGATCATGACTCACAGTAAGAAATATTATAATCTGTTATTCACCCACACATATTCCACAGTAACAATTAATAAGAGTTTTTGAAGAAGACCTTAAAAAAAGGATCGTGAAAAAAAAAATGCATCATGGGGGCGCCTGGGTGGCTCAGTGGGTTAAGCCGCTGCCTTCGGCTCAGGTCATGATCTCAGGGTCCTGGGATCGAGTCCCACATTGGGCTCTCTGCTCAATGGGGAGCCTGCTTCCCTTCCTCTCTCTCTGCCTGCCTCTCTGCCTACTTGTGATCTCTCTCTGTCAAATAAATAAATAAAATCTAAAAAAAAAAAAAAAATTAAAAAAAAAAAAGCATCATGTAGCATAGTGTCTGGCATGTGGTAGATACTTCAGTAAGTACTAGCAATACTAAAATTATTCTAGAATCCAATCCAGAAATATGTTCTTATGTGTGATTTCACTGTAAGATATGAAGGGAAAAATTTTTTAATCTGCTAAAATATCTGAATGCCATACACTTAAAAATTAACTGAGAAGGAACAAAATAAGTGCATAATAGCTGGCAACTAAGTCCAAAAGGCTCCCAAATATTTAGAAAACAATGACAATGAGCTAGAATGGTATCATAAGAGTGTTTAGACTGAGTGGGACAACAAAAAGAACAGAAAAGAGAAGAGCCCTGGGGATTAGGAAAAGATCAAGAAGTAAAACATAGACTTGAGAATTTTCTAATAGCAGCAGTGAACACAGGAAAAAGAGAAGCACAAACGATTTTACATTCTGTTAATTAGCCTTCATGGTTTTCTTGGTGATAAAATAGAATAATGATGCCTTTTACCTCTTACAATTTGTGACTCTTAAAATTTTTCAATGCTTAATATTAGGACATGAAACACTTTGCACAGAGTAATTTGTCAGTATTAAATATTAACATTACAGTTATTTCTTCTTATCTGTATATACATACTACAGTTAGAACACTCTAGTTATTTTGCTTATCTCTCAATTGTTAGGCACTGAAGATGTATTCCCCTTCATTGCTGCAAACACAGCATTTGCCAAAGCAATAGCATTTCTGTAGGTTACTCTTATCATTCAATATGAGCTAATTTCCTTAGAGATGAATGGAAATTGCCCTCCAATAGACAGTGTATGTCCAATAATTACCCTTCAGAGCCATACTGATTCATGTATTAAACCCTTCGTGGTAATTCTTCTCCAGACCTCCTCCCTCCTTTCACTCTCCCCTTCCTCCCTCCTTCCCTCCTTCCCTCTCTCTCTCTCTATCTTTCTAACACCATTCTTTCTGTCACCTACATTACACATCTTGGATAATCTGTCATTAAGTAGGGTGCAGAGAACATGGGCATGGCAGGAGTCTTGTGCTCTCAAATAAAATAGAAATGATCAACTAAACCACAGACAGTGGCACATATGTGCTGTCCCAACATTATAATCACATATAAATCATTTTACTTTTTGATTTATTAAATGCATCTAAAATTTTTTTGATTCTATGCCCAATATTTTAGCATGCAGTTATTTAGCAGCAACATATTCACAGTCTAATGTATACTTAAAGTTTTTGGTACAAAGTTAAAAAAAGAAAAGGATAATATTGGTCTAAAAAATTTATTATCTGTACCATGTAGAGAAGGTATAGTTATTATGACATTTTTGACATCATATACTGAGATCAAATGAGGCCAAGGGATAGAATGGAAAACAGAAATGCCAATCCAGGGTGTGGGTTAGGGGTTCAAGTAAATAATAGGTGCTTGAGCTCAATCTTGAAAGATATATAGAAGCTAGCCATGGTAACTGTATGAGTTTGCTAGGGTCTCCATAACTAAATACCATATATGGGGTGGCTGGAGGCTAGGCATCCAAGATCAAAGTGTCATCAGGTTTAAGTTTCTTCTGAGACCGCTCTACTTGACTTGCAGATGGCATTCTTCTCTTTATTGTCTTCACATGGTCTTTCTCTGTGAACTTACATCCCTGGTATCTCTCCAGTGTGACCAAATTTCCTCTTTTTATAAGGACATTGATCAGACTGGGATTTGAACTTGCCCTGATGGTTTCATTTTAATTTTATCACCTCTTTAAAAGCCTTATCTCCAAATACAATAATATCCTAAAGTATTGTAGATTAGGGCTACAAAATGTGAATTTTGAAGAGACATAATTCAGCCCATAACAGTAACCCTGAGATTCAACTAGTCTTTAATTCATTCAAGTACAATCAGTTGTGCTTTAATGAGACATGTATATTCTAAAACATCATCATATTTTGCAAAATGAGTTTAATAGAGAATTCCAGGGAAAATGGCAGACTTAGGAGGGCCCTAAGTTCTACCCTGTCTCATGGATACAAGAAGATAATTCCTACACAGTGTAAAAACCCTGAAAACAACCTGAAGACCGGGAGAACAGATTCCTTCACAGCTAAAAGTAGAAAAGAGGCCATATTAAAAAGGATAGAAAGGGAGGAGATACAATTGGGAGACTAAGTGACCTGAGGGACTTCTTTGGAAGGGAGGTATGCAGCTGGTCTAGACAGAGGAGAGGAGCAGACCAGACACCAGGAACCCCAGGCATGGGGTACATGCACTAGGAAGACAAAATCCCATAACATTTGGCTCTGAAGATCAGAAGAACCTAATTTTGTGAGTTTTTACAATCAGTGGGGCTTAACACCTAAAACTTAAAAAAGATCAGTGAGCTCACCTCTGGAGAGCAAGGCAGTAGGAAACTGAGTCTCTCTCCTTAAAAGAAATAGCACAAACAGCCCTAGAGACACCACAGTGAAGTAGAAGTTTGAAAATACCTGGGGTATATGTGAAGATCTGTTTACTAATCTCAGAGCATGTGCTGGAGAGTCAGAGATCTTTGAGAGACTTCTCCAACAACAAAATAGCTGGTGGTCACCAATTCCCTTCCCCGGCCACCTGCTTAGACACATGGACACCTACAGGAACCAGAATAACAGGAACACTCTCCACCTGCCATGTTAACAGTGTGACCCACCCCTGCGAGCTTCTGGGGATTCACCTCCTACAACCCAGCTAACCCTGGCAGGAATTTTCATAAGTGGCACCAGATCTCCTTGCCAGAAGACTGGTGGAACTATGCTGGCATAACACTCTATCTCCTACACACCCTGGCCCCATGTTCTTCAGCAGACTCAACCCCTCCATCACCTCCCGGACAGCTTCCCAGGCAGCTGCAGGTCACCTCCTGAGAGGACTAGAACAAACTTAGTTAACACGAGGAACCCCTCCACTCTGTTCTCCTGCAGACCCACCCTCAACAGGGATCCATTCAAAGTGGCACCACAAACATGGAGGGTCCAAGCAGCTCTGAAAGGGGCCAGCAACACTCCAAGGTGACTGCTGACCCAGGGAAAGAAGATAATCACATATACACAGTCTAACAGTGGCCCCAGCAGTGGGCTGGGGAAGATATCTGGTCTGAGTATAGGCCCTATCCACCAATGAAAGCTTCTGAGAGGACGACACAGGTAGAGTATCCTGCAATTAGGCACTGCTGTCTGATCTAACTCAACTCAAGCCTAAGGTGGACCCAGACTGGCCCACTAAACACAGGGACCAAATCCTGCCTGTAACAGGCAAAGAGAGCCATTGCTGACAACTGGATTAAAACCAAACATGGCTTAGCTGCGATAGTATGGCACACATACTACACAGAGGAGATAACCCTGAAGTGTCAGGTTCTAATGAAAAGGGGACATTTCACTGCAGGGCACTACAGGACCTCTTCTTCATAAAACCACTATTTTCAAGAGGAGGTAGACACCTGACTTTCCTAACACAGAGAAACAAACGCAAAGAGTTAGACCAAATGGGAAGACAAAAGAATATGTCCTAAATGAAAGAAAAGAACAGGACAAAATCACAACAAGAGTGCTAACCAAAATGGAGATAAGTCGGGGTGCCTGGGTGGCTCAGTGGGTTAAAGCCTCTGCCTTTGGCTCAGGTCATGATTCCAGGGTCCTGAGATCGAGCCCTGCATCGGGCTCTCTGCTCAGCAGGGAGTCTGCTTCCCCCTCTCTCTCTCTGCCTGGCTCTCTGCCTACTTGTGATCTCTGTCTGTCAAATAAATAAATAAAATCTTTTAAAAAAATGGAGATAAGTCTGATAGAAAATTTATAGTAATTATCAGAAAGATACTCATTAGACATGAGAATAAGAGCGGAGGACCTCAGTGGGACCATCAACCAAGAGACAGAAAAAAGGGAAAGAATCAGAGATGAAGAACTCAGTAAGTAAAATTAAAAATATGGTAGCCTGAGTAAGCAGTAGACTACAGGAAGCAGAAGAACAGATCAGCAACCTAGAGGAAGTGTAATGGAAAGAAATCACCCTAAACAGAAGAGAAAAAAAAAGAATAATAAAAAAAAATGAAAATAGATTAAGGGAGCTGAACAACAACATCAAGTGTAATAACATTCATAGTATAGAAATCACAAAAGGAGAAGAGAGAGACAAGGGGGCAGAAAACATATTTGAAGAAATAATAGTGGAAAAATTCCCAAATCTGGGGAAGGAAACAGATACCCAGATCCAGGAGGCACAGAGAGCCCACAACAAAATCAACCCGTGAAGGTCCAAACCAAGACACACTAATTAAACAGAAAAAGTAGGATAAAGAGAGAATTTTAAAAGCAGCAAGAGAAAAGAAAATCATTACATAAAGAGATACCTCATAAGGTTGATTTTTTAGCACAAATTTTGCAGACCAGAAGGAATTGGCATGATATAGTCATGTGGTGGGGGGGATGGGGAAAAGGTAGCAGCCAAGAGTACTCTATCCAGTGAGGCTATAATTCAGAATAGAAACAGAGATAGTTTCTCAGACCAAAAAAAAAAAAAAAATTAAAGGAGTTCATGACCACTAAGCCAGCCCTACAAGAAATGTTAAAGGAGACTAAGTGAAAAGGAAAGAATGTAAGTAGGTGTAAAAAAAAAAAAAAAAGTTGGCAGCACAAGAGCAGTAAAATTAAGTATATCTGTAAAAAAAAACAGTCAAGAGACTCACAAAATAAAAGGATGTAAATTATTATGACATTATATACTTAAAGCACGGGGAGGAGAAAAGAATGAATTCAAATATAAGTGACTCTCAATATAGACTGTTATACGCATAAGATGTTATTTACAAACCTAATGGTAACCACAAATCAAAAACTGGTTAATAGATAAAGAAATAATAAAGAGAAAGGAATCCAAATATACCAATAAAGAAAGTCAGCAAACCACGAGAGAGCAAGAGAAGAAAGGAACAAAAAAGAACTACAAAACAACCAAAAAACAAGGAGCAAAATGGCAATAAGTACATACCCAACAATAATAATTACTTTGAATGTAAATGGACTAAACACTAATCAAAAGACACAGGGTAACAAAATAGATAAAAACCAAGCCTCATCTATATGCTGCCAACAAGACTTATTTCGACCTAAAGACACTCACACATTGAAAGTGAAGGAATGGAAAAGCATTTATCATGCAAATGGTGGGAAAAGAAAGTAAAGGTAGCAATACTTATATCAAACAAAATAGATTTTTAAACGAAGACTGTACTAAAAGACAAAGAAGGACATCATAGACTCATAAAGTGAACAATTCAACAGGAAGACATAACAATTATAAATATTTATGCACCCAACATGGGAGCACCCAAATACATAAAGCAGCTAATAGCGAACATAAAGGAAACAATCAATAATAATGTAATAATAGTTGTGGATTTTAACACCCCACTTATATCAATGGATAGATCATCTAAACAGAAAGTCAACAAGGAGACAGCTGGACCAGATGGATCTAACAGATATATTCAGTACTTCCCATCCTAAAACAGTAGAATACACATTCTTTTCAAGTACATATGGAACATTCTCCAGAATAGACTACATATTAGGCCTTAAAACAAATCTCAACAAATTTAAAATGACTGAAGTCATACCATGCATCTTTTCTAATCACAGCACCTAGGAGAAATCAACCACAAGAAAAAATCTGGAAGAACACAAATATATGGAACTTAAATAACAGGCTATTACACAATGAATGAATGGGTCAACAAAAAATTAAAAAGGAAATAAAAAAGTAAATGGAAGCAAATAAAAATGAAAACACAATGGTGCAAAATCTTTACAATGCAAAAAGACCTGCCTTGAGAAGCAAGAGAAATCTCAAATAAACACATACCATACACCTAAGAGAGCTAGAAAAAGAAGGGGGGAAAAAAAAAAAGCCAAACCAGTAGAAGAAAGTAAATAGGAACAGCAAAAAGATGTCCACTCCTACCGCTTTTTATTCAACATAGTACTGGAAGTCGTAGCCACCGCAATCAGACATGAAAAAGAAATAAAAGGAATCCAAATGTGTAAGGAAGAAATAAAACTTTCACTATTTGCAGGGGACATACCATACATAGAAAACTCTAAAGACTCCACCAAAAAACTACTAGACCTGATAAATGAACTCAATAACATTGCAGGATACAAAATCAATACATAGAAATCTGTTTCATTTCTGTAAGCTTATATAATGAAGTAGCAGACAGATTAAGAGAACAATCCCATTTACAACTGCACCAAAAATAATAAAATACCCAGGAATAAAGTTAACTAAGGAGGTGAAAGACTTCTAGTTTGAAAACTATAAAACACTAATGAAAGAAATTGAAAGTGACACAAGAAATGGAAATATATTCCATGTTCATAGACTGGAAGAAGAAATATCGCTAAAATGTCCGTATCACCAAAAGCAATCTACAGATTTCCCGCAATTCCTATCAAAAACCAACAGCATTTTTCACAGCACTAGAACAAACAATATAAAACTTTATGGAAACACCAAAGACCCCACATAGCCAAAGCAATCTTGAAAAAGGAGAATAAAATGGAGGTATCACAATATCAGATTTCAAAGCTGTAGTAATCAAACTAGTATAGTACTGGCACAAAAACAGACACACAGATCAACAAAACAGAAAAGAGAGCCCAGAAATTTACCCACGATTATACGGTAAACTAATCTTCAACAAAGTGGCAAGGATATGCCATAGGAAAAAGACAGTCTCTTCAACAAATGGTTTTGGGAAAACTGGACAGTTACATGCAAAAGAGTGGAGCTGTATCTCTTTCTTACATCACACACAGAAAAAAACTAAAAATGGATTAAATACCTAAGGAAGGGACTTGAAAACTTAAAAATCCCAGAAGAGATCACAGGCAGTAATTTCTCTAACATTGGCCATAGCAACATTTTTCTAGATACATCTCCTGAGGCAAGGGAAACAAAAGCAAAACTAAACTATTGGGACTACATCAAAATAAAAACTTCTGCACAGCAAAGAGAAAAATAAGCAAAACTAAAAGACATATTACTGAGAAGATATCTGCACATGATATATCCAATAAAGGATTGGTATCCAAAATATATAAAGAACTTATATAATTCAAACAATCCAATTAAAAATACAATCCAATTAAAAAATGGGCAGAAGACATGAACAGACATTTCTCCCGAAACATCCAGATGGCCAACAGACACATGAATACATGTTCAATATCACTCTTTACCAGGGAAATGCAAATCAAAAGAACAATGAGATAACACCTTACACCTGTGAGAATGGCTAAAATAAAAAAATGCAAGAAACAACAAGTTTTGGTGAAAATGTGGGAAAAACGGAATGCTTGTGCACTGTTGCTGAGAATGCAAACTGATGTAGCCACTCTGGAAAACAGTACAAAGCTTCTTCAAAAAATAGAAATAGAATTACCCTACAATCCAGAAATTCCACTACTGAGTATTTATCCAAAGAATATGAAAACACTAATTCAAAATGGTATATGCACCCTTATGTTTACTGCAGCACTATTTACAACAGCCAAATTATGGAAGCAACCCAAGTGTACATTCATAGATGAATGAATAAAGAAGAGGTGGTATTCATATACACAGAACATTATTCAACCATACAAAGAATATGATCTTGCCATTTGCAACAACATGGATGGATCTACAGGGTATAATGCTAAGTGAAAGTCAGTCAGAAAAAGACAAATACCATATAATTCCTCTTATATATGGAATTTAAGAATCAGAACGAACAAAGATCAAAGTACACAAAAAACCAGATTCTTAAGTATAGGGAACAAATTGATGGTTATCACAGTGGAGGTGGGTGGAAGGATGACTGAAATAATTAAATAGGATTAAGAGTACACTTATGATGAAGACTGAGTAATGTATAGAACTGTTGGATCACTACATTGTACACCTGACACTAATATAACACTGTATGTTATTTATACTGAAATTAAAATTTTTAAAAATTAAAATAAAATAAATAAATTTTAAAAGTAGGTGTAATAATAAAACACAATAGCTTATGGGGAAAATAGGGTTGGAACACGACCTTCAAGAACATTAACACTAACACATTAAAAAAAGAAAGAGGAACCTAGTAAAAATGGCAGAAGAGTTTGGCACATTTTAAATATTTAGAAAATACATAACTACTACAATAAATATTTCATCTTGAGAAAAATCTGAGGTATTGTAGACATGGATGCTTAAATGTAGCTTATGAATTATTGTAAAGTAGTAGGAGGATGATTATCTGAAATAAGATAGAAGTTGTAACACCAGATGTGTATGAGTATGAAACATAACACAGAGAGAATTCAGATAGCTGGTAGATATGTGAGATGTGTGTATTTTGTGCATCACAACACCACTTGCTTCTTTTAGATACAGTTTTCTGTGTTTGCCTGATGTTTCTCAAGGACAACACTGCACATAAGCAAGCATGAAATTTATGCTTAAATTATTCTCTGGTTTATCAGTGTAGTGGAATAAATCTGTTTCAAAATAAGTATTATAGCCGAACTGACTACAACACCACAAATATTTCAAGCATCCCCAATGTTAGGAATTCTGCTGAGCTTAGAGGATAGAAAAGAATATAAAACACAACCTCTGCCTTCAAAGGGCTCACAGTCTAGTAAAAACAATAAGCCAGGAACAAATAAACTATTACACTAACACTTTAAAACTGTTAATATTCTGTTATTGTTGGAGCTAAGTGTGAATGTGGTTGGGGGCATGTAATTTGATGAAAAGCTCTGGGAGGACATAACTGGGAGAAATCCACCACCTGGTTGTATTTCAGTTCTGCCACTTTCTTGCTTTGTGATCTTGGGCATGCTGTCAGTGTCTGTGCCTCACTTTTCCCATCCATTGTAACAGATGATAACGGTGTCACCTACTAAAGGACTCGGGGAAGAATAAAAGGAGTTATTCTATGTAGAATGCTTAGAAAAATGCTTGTTGCCTACTGATTAAGGATTCAGTTAGTGGCCATTGTAATTATTCTCAGTAATATCATTACTATTATTAGAGTTGATCATTATCACTATTACTACTATGGATGAACTGGAAGGTCACACAGGGGAGTTGACATTCTTCCTGGAAACAATGGGAAACCAGCATAGGAATTTAAGCTGGGATATCATAACATTATGTTTTATAATAGAGCTTTGATAGTAGTCAGTAATACGGATAGAAGACAGGCAAAATGGGAGGTAAGTCTATCTCCTAACATAAGGACAGCTACAGGGCAATGAAGGAAAGAGAACATATAAGAAGACATGAGATGAAACCTCTAGGATTTATAATTGATTGATTATATGCTGACTTAGAGGGAAAAGTGATCTGCAATGAGTCCCAGATTTCTGTTTAACTCAATAGCTCACAAGACTAGGGATATCACAAGACTAGGGATATAGGTAGAAAAGACATTTGAAGAGGAAAACCACAAATTTAGTTTTGGGCTTACAAAAGTTGAAATGCCTGTATGACAACACAATGATTAGTTAAAAACAAAGATCTTTATTACATGAGAAAGTCCTGAGCTGGAGATCTGGAGATTATACACAGTATCAGTTGTGTATAAATATGTAGTACCAACACTATAGTTGTGAGGATGAGTACATTTCACTTGCATATGGACAGTGTGTTTGGCTTCATTTATCAGAAGCCTTTTGTTCCTAGATTCTATCACAAAATAATGTTAAGCTGCTTCCTTCTAACCTACTGATCAAGAAATAAAAGAAATTAAAAAAAGAAAGAAAAATGAATTCTACTGGGGATAGTTAAGACTATAAATATAAGACAGATGTATCTATAAATGTATTTTCTCCCACTTTCTCCAGTGCATCTTACTGGTATCAGTAAAACTGTAATACATAGTATTCTTCTGCATGCCAAGTAATGTCACCTTCATAAGGAGCTTCTGCCATTATCTCTACTTTAATGGTTTATTCTCAACTGGCTAAACCACTCTGAAGGCCCAGATCACATGCTCTCTCTCCCATTCAATTTCTTAAGGGTGGTCACCATTTTTTATGGTGTCTCCATTCTTGAATATATCTCAACCTTTATCTCTTGGGTACCTACTTTGGAAATATTTGTTATTAATTCATTAACAATAAGTTAATAAAAATTAATGAATGAATGAAAATTGATGACAGTTTTCCACTTGAGATAGTATTAGAAAGGAATGTTAGAGATAGCAGTGAGGGAAACAAGCCAATATTTGGAAGTTATAACTTAGCAAAATTTTAATGAAAAGGTAGTTTTTACAAATGACTTTTCAAATAAAATAGTAGTTCCACAAAACTTTAAAGAAAAAGAGAAATAGAACCAGAAGTTTCTCAAAATGTGATAGCATGATTGTTAACCATTGGGAGAATTTTTAAAAAAATAACAATGACAAAGACTTTTAATAAATATTTGATTGATTGATTTTTTTAAATTGCTGAGCTTAAAATACATCAGTTGGAAAAACAAAACAAAAACACAAAGATATCTGCTGTCCAGGTAGAAGAATACAATCTTGTTCTAGGAATCACAGAATTTCCTACTGGATTTAGTTTGGGGTGCAGGAAGAAGAAAAAAAAGAGAGAGAGAGAGAAAGAGAGTGTCCTGGATAACTGAGATTTTTGGCCATACCTGGTTGCCTTTCAGTTGATATGGGAAAAATTGGAGGAATCTCAAATTTTGGAATGAAAGAGCTAAATTTTAGGCATGTTGTGTTTAATATCAATAAATATGCAAATGAAGATGTCTAATAAGTGGTTAGCTATATACTATACCATACCATGGGCAGGATGACAGGAACATCTATCAAATGTACAAACCATTGTTTATAACTTAGATCAGTAAAAGATTTTTGGTGGAGAAATGTTTAACCATGACCTAATGTAGAATTGCTAGGGCATGGCCATAATAAAAACCTGATTCAATATTTGTTTCCTTAATATGTTCTCTGTAGACATTACAAAACCACTCTATATCACTATTAGTCCAGTCTGAGCATGGCATTGGCTATTATATGGGCTTCGTATTCAGAAACAGACTGAGCTATTTTTGATACATTTTGAAGTTAGGGGCATTTTACACAGTATTTGAAGCCCTGAGACTATAAAACGAAGGATAGATAGTGTATGAGGATACAAAATGTAAAGCAACAAGAACAGAGGCCTGGAGCGTTCTGCTTTAAGAAATCTGGAGCAGGGACGCCTGGGTGGCTCAGTTGGTTAAGCAGCTGCCTTCAGCTCAGGTCATGATCCCAGGGTCCTGGGATCGAGTCCCACATCAGGCTCCTTGCTCGGCAGGGAGCCTGCTTCTCCCTCTGCCTCTCTGTCTGCCTGTGCTTACTCACTCTTCTCTCCCTCTATCTCTGACAAATAAAAAAAAAAAAAAAAATCTGGAGCAGCGGAGGAATGAGTAAGAATAACTAAGAAGTGACTGAGGTAAAAACAAACACAAACAAAAAATACCAAGTGAGTGTGGACTTCTGAAATCCAAGTGAAGAAAGTAAAAAGAAAGAAATCAGTGGTCGCATTATGAGTTAAGTGCGGATTAAGAGCTGATCCTGAATTTAGCAATGTGGTAATAACTGGTAGGGATGAGAGTCTGTGGGGGAAAAAATTAATAAGTAATTGGAAAGAAGATTTGAAGAAAGTGAGATAAATAACTTTTCCAAGGAGTTTTGCTATGTAAGGGTATTAAGCCAGTTAGTGAAGTACAGTCAAAAGAATGTTTTTATTATCGTTTATGAAATTAAGTGGAATTACAGTATCTTATTTGTCTTCTATGTGTTTGGGATAAAAGCATGGATTATAGAAAAGATTATCATCTCTTAATATGAGACATTTATTTGTTTCTATAAACTGTTCCTGACATTGTATATGAAATGTAAGTAAACACTGCAATCCACAGACATATACTGCATAATTGCATAATGCAACTGCATAATTGTTAAGCAGATTAGCACTACTATCACTAAGTCTGATCCTGAGAGGATCCTTAGAAATCTGGAAAAGTTAACTGACTACTCTTTGGTACAGGTTCTATCAATAAAGCTACTTCATAGTGTTGTTATAAAATTTACAAGACAATGAGCCAAAGGCTTTTATTGTAATGTGTGGAAATTCATTATCAATTAATAAATCTTACAATCATTCCTGTTTTAAAATTGATAAAACTAAGAATTTTTCTACAGGACTTTTAGTTCACATATGTAACATGTGGATTCACTGGGTATTAATACTTTATGTATGTGTCTGTGTGTGTTCTTGAAATCTATTATTAATGGATATTTTTAGCTTCAATTTTAAACTTCTTCGCCCATATTTCATATAAAAAATCCATCATTAGTGGGGCACCTGGGTGGCTCAGTGGGTTAAAGCCTCTGCTTTCGGCTCAGGTCATGGTCCCAGGGTCCTGGGATCGAGCCCCGCATCGGGCTCTCTGCTCAGCAGGGAACCTGCTTCCTCCTCTCTCTCTGTCTGCCTCTCTGCCTACTTTTAAAAAAAAAAAAAAAAAAAAAAAAGAAAAAATCCATCATTAGAAATACAAAGGACTTTCCTCAAACTTCTAAAAGTTATCTATCAAGATACCATAGAAAATTTTATTCCTAAATTTAGACCATTTAAAGCATTTTCTTTAAAATGAGAAACACTAAAAGATGTTTACCAGTATTACTGATCATATTCAATGTGCAATGTTTTAGCCAATGTAACATAACAAGAAAATAGGTAAAAGTTATAAGGATATAAGAAACCAAATTGCCATCATTTTCAAATGACCTAGCATCATCTAGGAGAGTCATTAAAATTTTAGATTCCTGAATGACAATTCTAGATATTCTCCATCAGTAAGTTTGAATTTCTCAGTCACAATTTCTACTGATTTGTTTCCTGTGTATGGCCATATTTTGTTAAAGAAACAAAAATGCAAGAAGCATGCCTTGTTATTTTTTTGTTGAAAACCTGGACATTTTGATTAATATAATGTGGAAATGTTGGAAATTAGATTCTTTCTCCTAAGATTTGTTGTTTGTACTTATTGTAGTTTGTCTAGTGCCTTTTCTGAACATATTCTATAAGGTTTGTATTCTTTGTTGTATGTAGTCTCTGAAGTCTGTTCTATAGGCTTAGTGGTTAGTTAATGATTAGACAAAGATTTCTTTAAATGACTAGAACCAAAAACAAAAAACCAAAAACCAATAAACAACGACAAAAAAAGTGAAAATTCCAATCTTTACCAATGGGCTCTGTGTCTGTGTTTGGGGCATGTCTTCAACTATCAGCAACTCAACTGACAACTCTACCTTAGCTTTTGCTTCCTGCTTCCTTTGAGCAGCAAGGTTGGCAGGAAGTAAGATCTTAAGGCCTTCTCACATCTTTCCTGAGTACACAGATAGCCCTGAACATCTGTATGCCCTTCTCAATTCCCAGGAATGTGTTGGGACCTCTGAAAGTCCTTAAGAATTTACTTCATTCCCAGCCTTTCTTCTCAAACTTTTTGGTTAATCTATTGTTTGCTCCAAATGTCATCTATTGCATCAGGCAGCAGCAACCTAAAACATTAGCTTATAAATGTCTTCGATATATCTACAACCTCACATTTACTGCAGCATTATTTACAACAGCCAAGATTTGTTAAAAACCTAAATATCCATCAATAGATGAATGGATAAAGAGGATGTAAGATATTATTCAGTCATAATAAAGAAGAAAATACTGACATTTGTGACAATATGGATGGATCCTAAGGGCATTATGCAAGTGAAATAAGTCAGACAGAGAAAGAAATACTGTATGATCTTGCTTAAATTTAGAATCTAAACAACAAAAACAGACACAGAACAGATTGGTGGTTGATAGACACGGGAGTCGGGGTAAAGAATGGAAGAAATGGGTGACAGTGGTCAAAGGTACAAATTTCTAGTTATCAGATAAATAATTTCTGAAATGTAGTATACTACATGGTGACTATTAAAAAATAAAAGCAATTTTAAAATAAGAGAAAGGAAGGAAATACAACCATATGTTAATGCTATGGGCTGAACTGTGTCTTCCTTAAATACATATGTTGAAACATATATATATCCTGGTACCTCAGAATATGACTATGTTTGGAGACAACATCTTTAAAGAGGCAATTAAGGTAGAATTAGATCACAAAGAAAGGCCTTAAATCCAGAGAAGAGAAAATTAGATGAGCAACACACAGAAAGATGACTTGCACATCATAGGGAGAAGACGGCCATCTATGAGGTCAGGAGAGAGGTCTTGTGAGACTCTAACCTACTGACACCTTGATCACAGACTTCCAGCCTCTAGAATTGTGAGCAAATAAATTTCTGTTGTTTAAGCAACCCAGACTGTGGCATGTTGTTATGGTAGCTCTAGAAAACTAATAATAATGATTTGATTTGGTTTCAAAACACAGTAAGAAACAAAATGAAAACATGCATTTGTTAAGACACAGGAGTTTAAATGCCAGCTCTGCCACTGAACATTCTCAACTTCAAATCCCTAATTTTGTAAATGAGAATTAAAAAGCTATTTTACTACAATATTTCAAGAAAATTATTTTCTGATGTGCTAGATGTTCTGTGTATCATAAGTGATGTGGTAGTACTTAATAGTTCTGGCAATAATGGTAGCGTTGGTAGTAGCATGGCTAAGAAAAGTGTTTATAAAAATTATGTATTTATGTATTTTCCAACTTTCCTACACTAACCATGCTTAACTTTTCTAATCAGGGAAAAGAAGCCAATGAATGCAATTTTAAAATATATTACTTTTAAGGATATTAGAAAAGGGACCCTTTGTGGCTCAGTTGGTTAATCGTCTACCTTTGTCTAAGGTCATGATCCCAGAGTCTTGGGATCAAGCCCCACACTGGGTTTCTTGTTCAGTAGGAACATGTTTCTCCCCCTGCTTGCTTGTGTGCTCTCACTCTCTCTGACAAATAAACAAATACAATTAAAAAAAATTAGTCAAATTCTTTTTAATCATTTGTGAAGTGTTATATATTGAAACATATCAGTCAATGGCCACAAGAAATGGAACCGTACTCAAACAAGTTAGCAATAAGGAAAAGCACACGCAAGAAGAGTTTTGAGCATCTTGGTAAAAGAGAGTTGGGAGGGGCTCATTACAGGATGGAACATGTGCAAGGTGATTTTAGAAGGACTGCTGTGAAGCAGTGATTAGTTCTGGATTGGACACTGTCAGGAAGCACAGGCAATTCTGTGATTGGGTATCTTGGTACCCTGAAGCCACAGGTGGGAGGATTACTATATAACCAGAGTTGTTACTGATAAAAAAAATACTAGTCACTCATGTTAGATGTGTGTGTGGGGGGTGAGGGGGTGTTCAGTTATTTTTGTGCTCCATGATATCCTTTGATCTAGTGTCATCATAGAGTCTCTGTTTCATGTTCCTCCAGGGTCACACATGGCTCTGTCTCAGTATTGTTTATATTCTGTGAAAGTTTTTGTTTTGTCCATGCTCAGTTCTAAACACCCCAGACTGGCTCTCAGTTTTTAGCTACCAGCTGCCAGAGATTTTCTTTTCGTTTTGTTTTGAATCTATCATTCTTATAGTCTGGAGACTGCTGATAGGGATGCCCCAGAAGGAGTTACAGCACCACATTCTCAATCCCTCAGTTCTTCTTTGTAGCCAATTTTCTGTAACAAATCGACCTCCTTGCTTAGCAAACACATTTCTGCATAATTGGTTCTCAGACACAGTTTTTGAGTAAATAAGACTATGATATTAAAATTTTCTTAATCAAAAATAAGATAGGGAAAAAAAAAGGTTTTCCCTTTGTAATTCATTGAATTCTCTATGAGGAATTCATTCCTAGTCCTTTAGAGCCTAAAACCCAGTCCCTCCAAAAGTAGGGGTTACAGGTAAAGTTCAAATTAGGTGTTATTTCTTGGACCACATGAGAGTGATTTAGCACGTGAGGCAAACCTAAATCCTAACAAGTAAATGACTTTCAAATAAAATGCAATGAATGTTTTGTTTGCAGGGGAGAGGTTCTAGAACTTGGCAATCTCTCCAGTGCTCATCACTTGCTCTGCAGGCTGCATATGCCAGGAGAAGCTTGGAGAGAAGTGAAAGGGAATTTCATGACCTTGTCTAACTGCTTTTGAGTAGAGCACATAGCTGCCCTAAAGAGATCTCCCATGCTTATGTGTTGAGGTGCAGGTGGGAAATGAGAGACAAAAGGACCTTTTGAAAGGGGGTGCTTTAAGCTATTTTCTCATGGCAAGAGATGAAGTTTTCCCAATTCCTACTTATTCTAATGGTGGCCTGGGATCCAGCAAAGCCTAAAAAATTAAAAGGACTCTCACAAGGCCTTATGGGAAAAAAGCAGGTAATGAACAGAGGCAATTTTTAAAAGTCACAATCAGAGGAGAGAGATATAGAACTTGCAATTATGTGCTAGAGAAAGTTGAACTGTGAAGGGCCTGAATTCACAGGAGGGATGTACCCAGCTAAGGACCCCACTAATGAATTCAAAAGGCTGTTCTTGCTTCGAAAATGTCAAAGAATAAGAATGAGTTAAATCTTACAAGGGAAAACACAAAAAAACCTCAGTGATTAATGACGGCAAGGATTTTTTTGAGTCATTTAGATACTGATTTAGATGACTTTTTTATTGGATTAAAAAAACATAAATGCTTGCTTCTAGGGTTAATAGATTTGGGTTAAAAATCCCTATGACAGTTCTGTAAATCAAATAATTGCTTAATCTCTAAGGTAAAGAATTAAAACCCTTGGATAGACTGAGAAGGACTGACCTCAGTGAAGGGCAGCCAATGCACAAAGAGTGATTACACCGAGGAAAAGAGAACGTGAAGTAAGGTATTTGTATAGAGCAATACAGAAATAAGACAGTGACATTTTGTGCCTTTTGAAAGCACTGGCTCCTTGAAATCCCAAATGCTTAGAATATGCTACCTCAAGTAAGATATAAGTAGCAAGCTCCAGAGTTCTTAAGAATTTCAGGGTAAATTTCAGAGGACCAATTCCATTCTTAAAAATGATTCATTAAGTTAAAATTAATCTCTTTATTCTTAAGCACTGTTGTTCCCACGAAGGACCAAGATAGAGAAGTTAAAAACATGAAGATGCCTAACCATTCTTCCAGAAAACCTTGAGCTTTATTTTCCAGAGTTCCCAGCTATTGCTTTCTGCTCTATTTACCTCATCTCTGGGGAAACTTCCCCAAATACCTCAGGTACACAGCTACCTATAAGAAATAGTCCCTCTCCACTATTAAGTTGTGCCTTGGGGAAATGCTATGCTTAAAGACATTCACATTGAGGTATGACTGATCAAAATAGGTGCAAACAGTATCCAACAAGTGGAAAAGCTTTGTAAGTCTGAAGAATAGAGCTTTAATAGCAGGTTTCAGATAGAAACCATTAGTTAGGACTGATTTTGTGGTACCAGTGTCTGAAATCCCACTGGCATTTACAGGTTCTCTTGTCCTCCATGAAGGACTAGCTCCCTTCCCAGTTCCTGAGAGGCCCATTTTAAATTTGAAAGGGTAAGTGAGTTCAACCTTAACAGTCCATCAAGGCATGTTTACAGATTTAAAAACTTTCCCTGGTTAAGAATAAGGTCCCAGGAACTGAAGACTATTGGATGCAAAGCAGGTCTAGGCACAATTAGGGAGGAGAAAATTGGAAAATTAGGCAAAATGGTAATAGAACTCAGCGTGACACTACTGATTACTGATAAATCTAAAACAGGAGGGAAGGAGCTGAAAAGGGAAACTGCTGGGAAGTGACAAAGCAGCTGGTTTTGACAAAAATTACTCAATCCAACAAGCCAACTCTACTGCCTCCAATTTGAAATCTCCAGCCACAGCCCAGAGAGTGATTTAGTAAGGAGAAAGATGCCCAACTGCACTTGCAGGGTGCCTGGAGACCAAAAGGGTGGATGATAAGATCAGTTTGTATCCAGTGTTCCAAAAGTCACAGGCAAGTTAGGGGCCAAGATAAGGGCAGATTTGAAAGCTGAAAGGAGATATGGTACCTAACCAGTTGGCATCACAGTGATGTGCAGAGACAACATTCTTTTTGTCTCTTCCCTTCAGATCGGAGATGACTTCCACTTGAGACCAATGGCCTTTATGTTTTTCCTGAGGTAGTATCACTGTTGCTCCTGTGATCTTTGAGTGGGGCTGATGCTGGAGATACAAATGAACAAACGGAATTCTTGGTTATTGGAGGACGAGAAAGATAGAAGAGTCCCTGAACCTCACTGGCAGTAACTAAAAATGCAAACAGCATACTAAATTCAATTCCATAAGTATTTCTGAGTGCCTACCTAGAGCCAGCCACCATCCTAGTGATATAAAGATGGGAAAGGAAAAAATCAGAAAAACTGACATATGGTTGACTCCTTCTCTTTCAATCTAATACAGACTTTCAGAGTAGATTTAAATAGAGAATTATAGGAGGACACAAGGATGGGCTACTTCTGAGGAATGAGGATGAAGAAGAGTTTCAGGAGAGTGACTAAAAAGATGACAATGAAGTAAGCCTCATCATGCTCTCATTTTTTCAGAAGAGTTCCATTACTACCTACAGTTCTCATCCTATCCCCCCTCTCCTTCTTTTATTAAAAAAAAAAAAACAAAAAACAAAACAACAACAACAAAAAAAACTTACTGACTTAAAGAGGGTGCACATTATGAATAAAGGATATTCTATGGAATCTTCTAATTGGTGTCATTCCTCTTCATTTTGTATCTAACAGAAGGAAAAATAAGAAATTTAATATCTGCCTATTTTATTTAATCTAAAGAAGGCATTTTATACCAAAAATGCATCTAAAGATTCTTCAATTCTACAAAAACTGTGCCTTTGGGTAAAGCAACTGTGATTTTGAAAGGATCTTAATGATTATCACAACCCTGGACTTCAGAGGCAGTGTTTTCTGAAAACAAAAGCAAACAAATAAATAAATAAAAGGAAAACCTAGCAGAGAGCCTCTAAACTGCTGCTCAGCATGCTCAGCCTGCTTACCTAGCCAAGCATTCCTTGGATCAGGCCCCCTATTGGTTTTATTTAACAAGAGAAGTACTTCTATTCAGTTTGGCATGCCTTTAGTGATTGTTGGTTTAAGGGGAATTCAACAGAACCAGCAGGACAGACTGCTCACAGTTCTGACTCAATGTTCTAAGATTAAAGAGTTAATACTGAAGAAACAACATCTTCAGAAAAAAATCTGCTGTGTCTATACAAATTGACAGCTGTGTATGTCTTCCTTTTTTTAAAATGCTTCCTTTAAAGGGAAAATGATTATGGACATCAGGAAGGACTTTGTTTATAATAAAAGCATTTAATTTATAGAAAAGAGTATATATACATTTTTAAAGCTAGATCATTTTTTATTTGAAATATAGCAAAACTAATTATACCATAATTGAAATAACTAAGCATTTAAAAAATGCAGGTTTTTTACAGTTCTCCTTTAATATTCCCCTTTCTTTTAGATACTCCATGTAATTCTAATCATCCCATTTACCTCACTGATGAATGAGGGACCCTCCAACCAAAACATCATGAGATGACTGAACACATGGCACCCAACAATGGCCAGATGAGAATGGAAGCAGTGTATTAGTCACGTATATTCATTCACAGCCTGAGAGGAGCACACTGCACTCTCTCTACAGGACCACAGGGGGTGGGAAGATGAAGTGACTTGAAACACTTATTCACTCAGAAATTCAGTGAACCAGCAGGGACTGTGGTATTCAGACTCTGCAGCCATCAGAGGGTGTAGTGCAGCTGGGCTAGCTGACAGCTGGATAAAGTCTTTTTCACTGGGTGGAGGGGATACCAGGTAAGAGCAGGGAAACTAACTCATGGCTAAGAGTTTTGTGACCCCACGAAACCCCAAAATGTCAAGACAACACATGGAATTTTTAAGTTTTGCCATACACACTACCGCATGCGTCCTTTGGCTACTCAACAGTTCTCAGGCACTGTACATTCTAAGCTTGACCTTCCAAGAGAATGTGACATGCTCTGACATCAGAGTTTTATCACTTGTTAAACTAAATTCTCCTTCATTTTCTTAATTAATCTTCATTTAATTAAAAAATTAATTCTCATGAAGGTACTAGTTTGCTATCCTACCTGTGCAATTCATAATGGAACAACCTGTAGTGCTTTAAAAAATACACATATTCTGGCATTACCACACCAAAAATTCTAATAGGTTTGATGTAGTACCCACAGTTGTGTTTCAACAATACAGCCCTAACCCCTCTTATACTAAATGATAGATACTACAGGCAGAAATTCAGCAAACACATAGTTGAACCTACCATCGGTCAACTGGATCTAACTGATATTTAGAGAATACTTTATCAAACTGAATACACCATTTGCCTCAAGCTTAAATGGAAGATTTGCCAATATAGACCACATTCAGGGCAACAAAACATACCAAAACCATTTTAAAAGAATACACATTATACAAAATATGTTCTCACACTGCAGTGGAATTAAACTGTAGTTGATAACAGAAAGAGGAGTGAAAAAATCTCCAAGTATTTGGGGGTTAAACAACACATTTCCAAATGATGCAGAGGTAAAAGAAGTCCTAAGATAAATTTAAATATATTCTGAACTAAACAAAAATGAAAGTATACCTTACCAAAAAGTGGGAGATGTAATGAAAGTGGTGCTTAGAAGGAAATTAGCACTGAGTTGCAAGGGAAAAAAAACTCTTAAATCAATAACTAAGATTCCACCTTAGGAAACTAAAGGAATGAAAGTAATTTAAGTCTAAAGAAAACAGAAGAAAATAACAAAAAATAGAGTAGAAATCAGTAGATATTAGTAGAGAAAAATCAGTGAAACAAAAGTTGGTTCTTGAAAAAGAGAAATGAAATCTATAAACTTCTAGCCAAACTAACCAAAACAATAGAAATGGTAAAAATGATTAACCTTAGAAATAAAAGAGAGGTTGTTACTATTGCTTCCATAAACACTGAAAGAAAAATTAAGAGCAACTCTCTACTCACAAATTGGATAACATAGATGAGTTCATTTAAAGACACCAACTATGAAGACTTAGCAAGAACAACAACAAAATAGATAATCTGAATAGCTCTAAATCAATTAAAGAAATGGAATCAATAATTATAATCTTCCAAAAAAGGGAACATCAGTCTAAGATGTTTCAGGGGTGAATTCTACAAGTATTTTAGGAAGAAATGTTATAATACCTTTATATGTTATTCTTTTCCATAAGATAGAAAGAACACTTTCTAACTCATTATATGAGGTCAGTTTAACTGTAATACCCAAACCAGTTCAAAATACTACAACAAAGGAAAGGTAGAGACCAATATCTCTCCAGACCATAGATGTAAAAATTATCAATAAAACATTATCAAATTGTACCAAAAATAGGTAAAAGAATTATATTTTATGAACAGTGAGATTTGCTCCAGATAAGCAGAACTACTTCTATATTCAAGTCAATTAATTTAATCAATCACATCAGCATACTAATGAAGAAAAATCATACAAGCATACCAATTGATGTAGAAAAAGCATCTGACAAAATTTAATACCCTGCATGATAAAAAGTCCCAGCAAACTAGGAATAGAGGGACCTTTTGTACCTTGATAAAGAACATCTGCAAGAAACCTAAACTAATATATTTGATGACAAAACACTAGATATTTTCTCCAAGACTAGAAGTACATAAGGATGTTCACTTCTACCACTTATTTTTTTTATTTTATTTCTTTTCAGTGTTCCAGAATTCATTGTTTATGCACCACACCCAGTGATCCATGCAATGCATGCCCTCCAAAATACCTACCACCAGGCTCACCCACCCCCCAAAACACTCAATTTATTTCTCAGAGTCCACGGTCTCTAACAGTTTGTCTTCCCCTCCAGTTTCCCCCAACTCACTTCTTTCTCCCAATGTCAATTTAAAATTATACTAGAAGTCCAAGCTAGTACAATAACACAAGAGAAGTAAATAAACCATATATAGATTAGAAAGAAAGAAATGTCTTTGTGCATGACATGATTATACAGAAAATACCCATGAACTAATGAAAAAAATCTCTGGAAAGTAGCAATTACAGCAATTTTCAACAAGGTCACACAATACAAGGTTAATATACCAAAGGCAATAGCTTTGCTATATAACAGCAATTAACAATTTGGGAGAAAATATTCACAAAACACATATCTGATAAAGTACTTGTACCCAAACTATGCAAATATTTCTATAACACAACAACAAAAACACAAGCAACGCAATTAAAAAATGAGCAAAAGAGTGAACCCTAAGGAAAACTATGGATATTGGTTGATTATAATCAGCCAATGTAGGCTCATCTTTAGTAAATAATGTAGAATTCTAGTGAGCAATATTAGTGGCTATGCATGTGTGGTGTCAGGGCAAATATGGTAAATCTCTGTACCTTTCTCTCACTTCTTTTCTAATCCTAAAACTGCTCTTAAAAAAAAAAAAAAGAAAAAAAAAAAGTCCTAGGACACCCAGGTGGTTCAGTCAGTTAAGCATCTCACTTTGGTTCAGGTCATGATCCCAGAGGCCTGGAATGGAGCCTCGCTTCTCCCTCTCACTCTCCCTCTCCCACTTCCCCAGCTTGTGCTCTCTTTCTCTCTGTCAAATAGATAAATTAAATCTTTAAAAAAAAAAAAGTCTTTAAAAAGTGGGCAAAAGTTCTGAACAGACACTTCACCAAAGAAGATATACAGATAGCAAATAAGTATCTGGAAAGATGTTCAACACCCTATCATTAGTGACTTTCAAATAATGCAACAATGAGATACCATTACACAGCTATTACAATGGCTAACCCAACCCTCTCAAAAAAGACAAGGCAAAATTCTAGCCAGAATTTTGAGCAAGAGGAATTCTCATTCTTTGTTGATGGAAATGCAAAATGATACAGCCATTTTGGAAGACAGTTTGGCAGTTTCCTACCAATGTAAACACAGTCTTACCATGTGCTTCAGCAATTACATTCCTTGATATTTATCCAAATGAGTTGAAAACTATGTCCCATAAAAACCTGTACCTAAAGTATAGCACTTTTATTCATAACTGCAAAAAACTGGCAATAACCAAAATACCCTACAAGAGATAAGTGGATAAATAAACTATGTTATACAATGAAATTTTATCCAGCAATAAAAGGAAATGGCTATTAAGCCAGAACCAATCAAACAAAAAGCATGGAAGAACCATCTTTGGTTATGGTGACTTTCTCTATTATTTATTTATTTTCTATTCCAGTGAGTTACATTCCTGTCTTTATCCTTTCCTTACCTCTAATTATTTGGGGTTTTTATTTTCTCCTCCTTTTTGTTTTCTTACAATGAAATTGTAGAATATTTATATTAGATGTTTCTTCTTTTCTAATATAAATCTTAAAAAAACTGTAAGTTTCTCTCGTTCTCACTGCTCTAGTTGCATCCCACAAATTTTGTTGTGTTTGAAAGCATATGTGTTCTGGTACTCAGATACTTCAGTAATGAGGATCTAGACTGTTCTACCAAGTAAGCTACTTAGAGGTGTCCAGAGGAGACACTGGACAGTATGAGGTAAATCTAGCATCTCTAGGAGAGAGATGCATGTCAGTTAGAGGCTTAAGAGCTAGTTGTAGTTACAGGAACTATGTTTCCATACTAACCTCGTTTTGTAAATTTTCTTAGGAAACAAAGCCAAGTTCTTTCCAGGAGAGATGAATTTAGACTAAACTCAGTAGATCAGAGTGTTAAGGGGTGAACTGTAGTCAGCCATTATGGAGGGCTTCTCTGAGCTGCCTCAGGACTGAGTTGCCTATTACTCAGCTGCTGGGAAGGCTGTTGCTAAAGGTTCACAGCTGCACTGCTCACTGAAAATTGCCTTCAGCCAATGAGTCTGCTTTACGTTCCCTGAATTTGCACCTTCTCCCCTGGGGCAGCTTGTATTCTATGAATGGTTGATACATGGGTACATAGGCCTAGACCCTCACCTCAATTCAGACCAACTCTGTAGTGTCAACCCCATGACTTTGGTTGATGCTGCTCTATGACTGCATAACAATTCAACTTCTTCCACTGAGCCATCCTATTTATCTCATGTATGTTAGTGTTGTTGCCTAATAGTATATCCCAATAAGCCACCCTCACATAAGTCTTGGAATCTTACCTGACCTATGTCAGTAAGTTGTATTTTCAGTAAGACCTCAAATTTTAAAAAGGAAAGCATAATGAGAGATCTGGTAACAAAAGTGTAGCTTGCTTCATAATTAAGAATAACAGCACTGATCCTAGAGTACTGGGATTGAGTCCCACATCGGGCTCCTTGCTCAGCAGGGAGACTGCTTCTCACTCTGCCTGTTCTGCCTGCAGCTCTCTGTGCTCCTGCTCTCTCCTCCTCTCTCTCTCTCTCTGACAAATAAACAAATAAATCTTAAAAAAGAATAATGGCATTACCAAGAATAACTTCAATATTTCAGAAAAATATAAGATTGATTATATTATCCAACCTATAAGTACCAAGGAACGTGACTTGATAGAAAGATCTAAGGACTCTTAATTGGCATATGTATTAAATATTTATTAGAATATGCTATGTGAATAAAGGACAGCATTATCACCCACTATGTGCTGATCAATGAAGGTGGGTAATTTTCTCCAGGACACTGATAAAATTCAACTTCTTGCTCTGAACAAGTTTCTAGTCTCACAAGTCATCTGCAGCTGCCACCTTATATAAAGCCCCCACAGCATGGAATGTTGTGCAAAAGCACAGTTCCTTATCTATAGGTAAGTTTTCTGTTTTTCAAATGGCTCTTGTGAGATATGGGTCAGCCAGGGTCTAGAGTGTGTGGTCACTTAATGGAACATTCCACAACAGTGGACAAAGTCACCCTGGCCCCTGTTGGAATTGACAGTTGTGGGGCTTCTCAGCCAAATGTCACTTTGCTTGTAGACTAAGAAATGAAGACTAGGAGCTGTATGAGAAAGCTGTTCTATATCAGGCTGAGTTCAGACACTCCACAACTCTTGCCATCACAGGAAAACTTCTGTGTCCCAAAATGCACTGCCCGGGTTACACTGGAAATACAGTCAGCCAGAGGCAAACATGGATGATTAGCAAGTTTTCTTTGATTACCTCACACTTTTGGTTTTGCTCATTTGCCTCTTTTGTGAAGCTACTTCTTTTACTTCTTTTCAAGATACTCATTGTCTTGATGATGTTCTTGTTTGCTGCAAAGCCTCTTACCAGTACTCTGGACTTTTCACTTTCTGCTTTTCTAGCACATGCCAATTCCACTTAGTTTAATGCAATGATTTGCATTTTATAATAGAAGTGAAGTGTTTAGAAATGCAGCACATGACCAAGAAATGATTGTTAACCATGGGTATGAGTGGAACAAATCAGTAAATCCTGCCTTTGTCACCTTCGTTCAGAGAGGGATAGAATGTAGAAGGACCTGGCATCCATCAACTCTGGATAGCAAAGAGCAATGTTTTTCAGCTAGAGTGGTTTATTGTGACATTACAGGGAGGACTTCTCTGAGCAGGGAAGAGCCAACAGAATTTAAGCACCATAATGCGGAAGGGAGTAGAAGTAGGTTGAAGAATCAGAGACCTATTGTTTCAAAAGGAAAAAGAAGTAACTTTGTAAGTAATACAAATGTTATTTCCTTCATGGAGAATTGTCCTATGTTGCCTCTAGGGGAAATTAACATTTTCTATTATGTAAGGGGCCTAGGTTATGTGTGACAGGATTCTAAAGGGGGAACTCAGTAATGTGTTATCTGAACTAGAATGAAAAAATTTGCATTCAAATTTAATCAAAGGTCTAGAGCAATGTGCCTCAGAGTCAATTGGCTGATGATTCATTTAAAGTATATTATGTGTTTATAAAACCCAGAAATGTTTCTCTCCTTAGTGAGGTTAGGCTTTGGGAAGTACAAATGAATGTAGCAATTCAGGAGAAATCCATTCATATACTTTCCATAATTCTACTGTAGTAGCACTAGAGAATTGCCTTCAAAGTTCATCATACCTCATCATCTTGGCCTGAAAGGCTTGATCTAGCCCAATATATCGTGCTTTCTTGTATGCTTCAGAAAACAAAAAGTGTGTATCCTCCAGGTTTATTACAGTAGTAATAACCTTGGGTTATTTATTAGAGGCCAAGTGTCCTACCTCCTTGAGAGACCCTGAAGAAAACTGATATAAGAAACAGCAAAAATCCAATTCTGTAATTTCATGAAGATTCTCCCTGTTCATCTGAATCCAAAGGAGAAAGGTTATAAAATGTTGTGTAAAGTATGATTACAAATGTATCTGTAACATTACATATTCATAGGAAAACAACACTTGGAGATTCATGAGCTTACAAGCTATCTCAAAATATCAATTCAAACTCCTGGAAACTCCCCCTCCTATTATACATATATATACATATATGTATATATAGATATATATGCTTATATATAGATATAAGCATAGTTTATATAGATATAAAACATGTATATCATAAAAACATATATAATCTATATTATTAAATTATAATATCTTATATGGTATAATATGTAAATTACATGAAGATACAACCCAGAGCCCACTTTTTCACAGGCTAATGGTAACACTGTCCTTAGACATTTTAGGCCAAAATACTTGACATCAAGCTTTCCTCTGTTCTCTTTCTTACTCTTGACATCTAAACAATTAAAGAATATTATTGTCATAGAATTCAAAATATTATCAAGATATGATCTCATTTTAGAATATCCAACACTTACAATCCTCCCCTTACTCCTGCATGAACCCCAAACCTCTCTCTCAGCTTAAACTCTTATTTATTTCCCTATTCCTACTAAAGCAGTCAAAGGGATCCCTCCCCCCTTTTTGAAGCCTGAAAACTTATAGGACCATACACAACCTAGGTTAATCTAACTTAGACAATGGCCTTAGGAATTCATCTACATCTTTTGAGAATAGGCCTCTATTCAGCTCCACCCTAGTGTTCCATCAATGGGCCACAGTACTGATATTTCATGAAGGGGCAACTCCATTTTTTTTTTTTTTTTTTAAGATTTTATTTGTTTATTTGACAGACAGAGATCACAAGTAGACAGAGAGGCAGGCAGAGAGAGAGAGAGAAGCAGGCTCCCTGCTGAGCAGAGAGCCCGATGCGGGACTCGATCCCAGGATCCCGAGATCATGACCTGAGCCGAAGGCAGCGGCTTAACCCACTGAGCCACCCAGGCGCCCCTGGCAACTCCATTTTTACCCATTTTATAAGCTGGCAGTTCAACAGCTTAGAAAAACTGTTCGAAACCCACTATTCTGACCTAACCCCTTCATTTGCTATAGTGGGAGACCCAAAGCTGAGAATCATCTTACTCCAACTAACTGGTCCTGTATAGTCCAGGAATGTGGCCCTCTGTCCTGGCCTAGGTGGTTTTCAAACAGACATCCCAGTAACCTGAGAACCCTTGGAGTAAAAGGTTTCAAGATACTTTCACTGATCACACTCTGAGGTGTGATCAGACTGATCACACTGAGGATCTCTGCACTCAGGACAGGTCTAATGCCTGGCTGAGAGTTATCTTAGAAATCAGCATCTCTCACTAGCAATGAACTAAGAATTTTTACCAAACTCACTTTTTACAAATATCTATTCCTTTGTGTGAAGTCAATGTGGTGACTCAAATAGGATACAGTTAGCCATGGAATAAAGAACAGTCTATACTCTTGTGAACTATGGTAACAATAATAATAAAAATAGTGCAATCTATTGTACAAACACTTGGGATGCCTGAGCAGGGATGTCTGCTACTCAGGAGCAAGGATGGGGAGCCAGGTGCAAGATCTCAAAAAAACAGTTAAAGGAGGATTTTACTAGGTTCTGACTCTCTAGGCCCATTTAAGTAGATGTAATGCTAAGAAGATAAGGGTTCTCTAATTTATATCTGAAAGGGAACTTTCAGATAATTTAGTCCAATATTCTCATTTAGATGATGAGGAATATGAGACCCAAAAGGGCAAACTAATTTTTCCAAGTTTATCCCACTAATTAGAGATTGAACAGTGCTTGGAACCAAACTCTCAGATTTCAGTATTTTCTTCACTGACCACTATAGTGAGACTTAGAAGGAATTAAGTTACGAGTGGTATTTTGTAACTAATTCCTATGGGTTCCAATTATAATTTTACCCTTTAGTCCCATCTTACAAATCCATGACCCCTCATGTAATAGTAGTCAAATAAAATATGTACATAATTTTAATCATCTCTTTTAGAAATCTTTTTCAAAATAATAGATTCTTTGTATCTACTATATATATGTGTATATACATAAATATGTATCTCACATAAGTAGGCAGATGATCTAAAATTTCAAGTATTTCTTCTGGCATTCTGTCTCCTTTCTAATAATCTTAAGTCTAGTTTCTAAATCAGTTCAGTCCACCCAGCATCTTCCTTTATATAATTGCTATGTTTCAAGTTTTATTCAGGCCAATCTCATTTCTCTCCTTTTCTCAATCTATTCCAAAAGCACTCTTTTGCACAATCATAAACCTAAGGTGCTGTATGTCAGCTTTGGTTCTGGGTGATTTGAAGTGAGTTCAAGAGTGATGTGGTGTTGGCCTGTTCATTACACATAGCTGTGCTTCCACAGGGAGTATCTAGAGATTCAATTACACCAATCCAGACAGAAAGAATGTTAGAGGCATGCCAATTATATGGGTGCTTGTGAATCCATTCCACTTCCAGGAAGGAAGACATAAGCTAGAAAAGGGAGAAGCAGGCTCAGAACAGTGTGTCACAGGAGGTGGAGTAAGAACTTAAGGTAGTTCATACATCCTCTCCTGTGAGTGGTGATGGGGAGACTGTAAGAGAGTCTCTGTTTATAAAATATTACTACCTCTCTTCTTCTACCCCTTGGAATTGGAGAGTATCACTTACTGGGGAAAACAAAACAATACAAAACAAAACTGTGTACTTCATCATGTTCCCTTCTGCAAACTCTGATCACAGAAGCATATTTTGATTGGGAGCCTCTATTAGCCTGAATCACTAAAATGGGCATAGCTCCCTTCCCTCATCACTACCTGGTTAACTTCCACTGACCATGTAGCCCTAATGAGAGACAGACTTTTGTTGTTTCAAAATACTGGATTCTGGGGTTGTTTGTTATCTTGATGTAAGCTACCCTATCTAGACTTATATATGTGGATGGTTTGGACACTCTTTGCATGCTCAGATTTTCCACAGGCAAAGAAGAATGAAGCTTTCTCTAAATTCGTTTGGAAACAAGTTCCCTGTGTACTGAAAGTGCTTATCCAGGCCTTTGCCCCAGGATCCAGTAGAACAGAAAGAGAAATGGAAGTCAAAATTCAATGAGTGAGGTCAGACAGACTGATGAGTAATAGGAGGATTCATGTGGGGGAAGTCAATCATACTTGGGATGGTACCAGAGTGGCCACTTCTAGTTCCATGAACAGACCTAGATTATCCCTCAGGAAGATTATCTCTGGAGGATGTCTCTCAGAAGCTGGTTCATCTCCAATGCCAGTGCAAGCCACTGGGAAGATATCTGAAATATATTTCCACAAGGAAAACACTAAGGGTCCTGGTAGCCTTCTTTCTCACTATTTTATTCCTATCAGTATTTTCTGTTTCAAGGCCCAAACAGGGAAGACTATGAGAATGATTTTTTTAAAAATAAGAAAAGAAATACAATTTTCCCCAAATCTTGTCAATCTCCCAATGGAAAAGACTGACTTTCAGTCAAGACACAAGGGTCCTAGTCATAGAACTGGCAAGTTATTTTATCTCACTCTGCCTTTACTTAACTCAATTGCTGACAGAAAGTATATTTAGGTTAT
Source organism: Mustela nigripes (assembly GCF_022355385.1). Classification (NCBI taxonomy): domain Eukaryota; kingdom Metazoa; phylum Chordata; class Mammalia; order Carnivora; family Mustelidae; genus Mustela; species Mustela nigripes. Next base: position 62,338,623 of record NC_081564.1, read on the forward strand.
TGTTAAGACTCCAGTCCTAACATTCTTTGACTCTAAGCCATTTTATTACTCACTACTCTTGGTAACCAAGTTAGTTATGTTACATATTTGCAGAGTCCCTAGGATATTTTATACTTTAATTTTGAAAAAGAATTTAAAAAGAGCTAATGTTAAAAATTGTTTATGTTTTGAAAAAATCTAAAATGAAAAATTCAATCAACATAAAAGCCACTGTAGTACTTTAAATTATGCTATTCTTCTGAGCCTTCTTTACACAGTGGTTTGAATTGCCCCCTAAGGAACTATAATTGACAAAAAGCAAACTACATTTAGAATAATGATTAGAGTTACTAATATACAACATTATGATTCCATCAAGCTCTATCTTTGGCTGTTAATTGGAAAGGCACCAAAAGGATTCAAGTAAAGTCAGCTTTGCTTTAACAAATTTAAAATTTTCAAAGATAAAGGATATGGCCTAACCCATCTTCTCAAGTACACCATCTAATCACCAGCTCTGTGGAACCACCACACTTGCATCTAAATTTGGGATGCGTTATGTAATACAAAAACCCAACACAGGACTTCTCTAGTACTTTTACCCTATCGGGATTTTTTCTTTTTCTTTTTTTTTTTCTTTTTTTTGCAATTCCCTTCAATATGATGTCTTTGGCATTTTGGAGAATCCAAGCGATTAGAACTTCATCTCCACCAGATTTGATGTCCGCTGGACTAAGCAATTAAATATTCATTCATTCATTCATGGAAATCCTGAAGTGAAATGTGAGTGTTCTTCTTTCTGACTTCCATAGTCTAAATTCCTCTCAAAGCAGACTCTGAGGTAAAGTTTATAGACAAAATGCAGAAAATATGCATGGTAGAGTCAAGCAGGGGAAAAGGAAAAGTCAATGTGAGGGTACATCATAGCCACCACTATGAATAGTGGGTGCTCTATCCCACAGAATCCAAAAAATCTAGGAAACATGTCTGGGAATTTTCTATGCAAGGAACAAAAAAGGAAACATTCATTCATCACCTCCCATCATCTATAATTGAAAAGTTAGCATATGGGATACTTAAAACTTTGCACTTCTGGGTCATTCATGCATCAGTTCAGACACATAAGTAGAGTCCTGTGGGTGTCTCACAATACACATAAAAGAAGCTCTGGGTCAAGAAACAAGAGAACTTGAGGACTTTTAGTTTGCCCTTGTATGAAGTTATCTGAAGACTAGGTGGAAATTATTATTAAAACAGCAGCTAAAATAAGAGTTAAAGTCAAAAAGATTTGAAGTGATGCAAAAAAAGGGCCCAATACAGTCAAACCCATGCATTACTGATATGTTATTACCCTCCACTAAATTGAATGCAGCAAAGTATCACATTCAAGATGTTATACAGTCACAAACTCTTTATATAATTAATACAAGAGAACTAGTAGAAAAGACTTCTGTCCTCATTGTAGCAACTTAATCCTAAAGCTATATTAATAGTTATCATTGCCAACTTCCTTCAATTATTCTGGAATTCCCTCACCCTTTACCAATACTTCAACTGGTCTAAGTGGTTTGCTTAGAATGTAATCTGAATTTCACACAGGAGTCCTTAATTGCCTTGCTTTATTGGACTCAACCACTGCCAACTGCCCATTAACCATTATTACTGAAAATGGAGGCACCAAAAAATGTCATAGTGAATCCTCTTCTCCCATTACATAGCTGGAATACTAGCTGTTCACAGCACTTAAATTGATTACTGCTAGCTACATAAGAACTTAATTTTTTTGGCTTGGTTTCTCCCTGGATGAGAAGCCTGAAGAGACCATATGATAGTTCTAGCTTCAAGTTCTTTAGAACCCATCTTGTATCCTTTGGAGGAATATTTCCCCTTGAAGATTCAGCACTTATATTCCAACAGAACCTACGTTTACAGAGATAGAAAGAAAAACTCCTACAAGTGAGTGACTGAAAATGATGGCGAGTTAATCCTCCTTCTGTCCTTTGGTTTCCAGGTCTATGTATCTAATTATTAGAGGTACAGCACCATAAGAGATCTCAAGTCCATAGCAGCATCTTCCACTGTGTATTCTGGTCTCTAGAGGAGAGCCAACTTTGATCTTTTCAGAGATGCCAGTTATGTCCACACTAGCACACTTATTACTGCCTAAATGAAAGGAGTGTCTAGGAACCACCAAGAAAACTAAGTCAGCAGATAGGTTCTCCAATCTCACAATTAATTCATGACAACATATTGCCCTAAGTCTTCTGACTACTTCTTTATAACAGACTTTACGTTCTATATCATCTCCACTTGATTAACTATATAAATGGTTATCATGTCCCAGTTTCAAAGTTCCATCTAATAATATACTGGGACCAGAAAATCTTACCAAAGTATTGAATCTCAAGATGATGGTGGGAGTTCACATGGTAAGCCTTCACCTAACCAGTGAAAGACTCCACAGACCCACTTTCATCCATGTTTTCCCAATGACCTCTAGTACATATTAGCCAAGACTTTACAATAATTCAGTGTTCAAGCTATGTTCCCTAAAAGCAGCAGCTCTATTTCTTACTTGGGCTATACTGAGTCCTGACCTTGATCTTTGGCATGAAGGCAATACAGTGGAGACAGGAGTATATCTTCTAGTCAGCAAGCATCATTTTGAGAGACACCTGCCTTAGGTGAGTATTTATAGGATCACTAAGCAAAAGTAATCTGTTCTCCTCTATCAAAGGAAGTGAGATGCTTCTGTTGGCATAAAAAAAATCAGAGGGCTTTTAAGATTCTTAGGCTCATTTAATAAATATTTTCATTCTAGGTTATAGGCCTCAAATTGTTTCCTTTTAGGTCTCTAACTTTGACATAAGGAACCTGTCAAGGTTGCACAATAAGTTTCCTTGGCAGCTCTACCATACTTAAAATTAAATACTATGACTCATTTTCAGCACAGTTCTACCAGATATTGGAGGGAGAAGAGCTTTCTATAACTCTTCAATGGAAATACGGTGGTTTCATAGTTTCTTTAGGTTGATAGGTAGCTGACTGAGTCCATCTTTTTTTTTTTTTTTTTTTTTTGGTTATGGTTTCCAAAGCAGTTAACAAATTTTTATTTATTTCATAATCTTTATAATTGAAGTTTTCTCCATATGGTTTAATGGCCCCAGGTATCATATAATTTAATGCCTCACATTCTATATGCCTATTATCACAATTATGCAAAGATAAGAGTCAATATGATACTACACACCATGATTTAATTTCTAATCCCCATCCCTGGTACTAATATTACTCGTCTGGGTTCTTGCCAAAACAGTCACAAAAACAAAGATCTGTGAATGGGTACAATATTTGGGAAAGTAATTCAAAGGAGCAGAAGTAAGACACAGAGAGACTAAAACAGAAAAGAGGAAAAGTCAAGGCAAAAATTTATAATCATTAAGAATGCTAAGAACTAGCGGTCCAAGCCAGTGGGATATAACATTTGAGGATCACTAGGCTACAGCAGGGTTCTGCAAACTCATGCTGGTGACCACCTGCTTCTGTAAGTAAGTTTTATTGGACTACATCCATGCTCATCCATTTGCTAACTGCGTACGGCTGCTTTCACTACAATAGATATTTGAGTAGTTGTCGCAGAGCCTGTACGTCTCACAAAAAAAAACAAAAACAAAACACAAAACACAAAAAACTTCCCATTGGCTCTTTACCAAATAAATAAATGTTTTTTGATCCCTGACCTATCGAATCCAAACAGAAGGTGGTAAGGAGGCACAAGCTAGGTGTTACCTGATTATCATATATAGACAATAGATGTCATAGAAATTAAGAAAGAGACAAATGAAAGGCAAACTATTCAGGGAAAGGTTCACCTGAGGCTGGGAATGTAAGAAGTTGGAAACGTGCAAAAGAGGGGAGCAGAACACTTTTTCAAACAGTCTAGGAAGCAGGGGCCTATATGAAATAATAACCCCTGATTTTCAAGAATAGCTGGCATATGTTAGGTAGTAAGATGTAAGTTGATGAGGGATTTGGGTTCAGATTCTTGAACTCAGCATTGCTTTTTATACTCCAGTGTAAACCAGTCATGCCTTTTCCTTTTTAAATGAAAACTCAGCCTCATACTTTATAAGGTTAGAAAGAGCATATCTAAAATGAGTCTCTGCTTTCTGAATGATCTTAGACAATGTACTTAACATCTCTGAGCTAATCTGTATAATAGCCCTGTATAGTAGGATGCCTGTAAGGAATAAAATCATGTTGAATATCTAAAACTGGCAAGATGTCTCTATATAGTAAGGGGCTGAGTCAGGAAGTATTTGTAACTGAAAAATCACAAAAATCAGAAAAGAAATTTATTAAGGGATATCAACTAGCACATGAAGATCAGGATGTCACACTTTGAATCCATGTATCTGGGAACAACCACTTAGCTTCGCTATGGATTGACTCCTACAAAGATGCTGTGGTATTGCTGGTGGGCACAGACCAGTGACACTGAGGTAGGTATCAGCAGAACTACTGTTACTGGCCCTGGAAACTACAGGTCTCTAAAGCTGCCCTCACCAAAAAGTAGTTCTAAGTGCACGCTTTCTCTGAGGACTCAGTCCCAAATCAAGGTCTTTTGAAACATCATCCAATTAGCAGAGTTCATATGTCACTTTCCAGATTTAAAGGAAGCTGGCAAGTGAGATTCAAGGCTTTTTCATTAAGCAAGCATCACTGCTAAAGGCAAAAATTCCCCCAAATCCTGAGATTACTCTTGAGGTGATAAGCAAGCAGACAAGACAAACGTCCAGCACAAGGCTCATTAGTTTCTTTCTTGCTTCTCACATCCTTATAAAACTCAATAGCCTTCCCTCCTGCTAATATAATAGAATCCCCCACAGTGGAAGTTTCAGTGATTCATAGTTAGTATATGTGCTGCCGAAGCGAGCACTCAGTGATTCATAGTTAGAAACTTGCAGCCCATCATACCTTTTAGCTTCCTGTTGAAATTGTAGATTATGAGAAATAAATACCAATGATATATGGAAAAATCAGATCAAATTGCACAACAGATGTTGAATTTTAAGTGTAGTATAGGGTTTTCTCATTCTTTAATTCTGCAAAAATGTAACCAGAAAAGAAAGTTCAAAGCCAATGTTGACTTCAGCTACCACCTAAGGCTATTTCCTCCCCACTCAAATCCCTCTAACCTTTAGCTGATTTGTCACAGAGGCATGAATTAATGAGAATTTAACAATTGCTCTTCCAATAAAGGCTAAGAGGCAGGTCCACTGCCCAGTAAATTGTGCAAATAACATAATGTTGAATAAGAGTATTTAAGATCTCAAATTTCCATTTACTTAATTTTTATAAAATTCTTTCGTAATTATCAGATAACACATCAGGAGATTTGTTTTCCATTTTGGCTCAAACCAACTCTAGATGATGACGAGTTTGGGACTCTAGGGCAAATTATTTAACAATCCTAGTACCCATTCTTCTCATTTTTAAAACTGAAAAATAGAGATTTCTTTTAGCTTCCAATATTTGATCCCATACCCATTAAAAAATTGCATGCATAATTGTTTTTTATTAAATGTTATAAGGAAGCAGCTTGACAAGTATAAAATAACCAATATGTAGCCAACTGATGACAAACAAAAGATGTAGAAATACTTTATATAATAAACTGGTTAGTTTGAGTGCAAACAAAGATAACCTAATTCCTGTAAGACAGCATACTACTAACAGTAGGCCGTCCTATGTACATAGATATGAGCAATGTCTCTCTGTCATCTCACGTACTTTCTCTTTTCCAAATTGCTAACTAATGGCCATATTTTGGACCAGCAGAAGTAGAAGCCTGAGATGAGACCTGGCTTCTGCTCTGCGGGGAACACTACAGAAAATGAGATAGGCCATTTCTTCCTCTTTACCATAGCCTTTTCATACATTAAGTCCTTAGCAACTTGGAGCAAGCAGGGATATTAATTTCAGACTGGGTTGACCTTTAGCCCTATGTTTCTTTAATGTGAACTTTCCCTCTATCCAAAACCTGGAATTCCCTAGACATAAAGACACGTTTTCCTACTTTCTTTTTTTCATTTTTTAAAGGGTTATTGTCTCCAGGAAACTGAATATAAAGTCTAAGCTTTGGAAAAACTACTGTGTACTCACCATAATTTAATGCATTACCATGTTACCAGTTTGATTTAAAAAAATATATCCATTTGAGTTAGGTCCAAGACTTTTATGCATGAAAGAGGAAAACTGGTCCCACTTTTAAATGAAAGCACATGGTAACTGAAACACTGTATGAAACATCTGTATAGAGTACACTACAGAATCATAGACTCTGTGATGGGAAATTCAGATAAGACAATATGAACTTTTTTAAAGACCTGTCATCACCTCATAGCAAATCTAAGGAGTTACAGTGCAATAAGTCTATATTTACAATACATATGAGTTAATGGAAAGACATTATTATCTTCTGATTATTATAGTAACTTCATGGAAAAGCAGTATGATATACGGTGTGCTTCTTCCATTATCTCAGCAGTACAAGATGTTTGGTGGGCACCTTCTTCCAATCTGACCAGCCTGGTGAACCTGAGATAATTAACCTTTTCTTCTCCCCTTGAGCAAAAGTCACCATTCTCTACTCTTTACCAGGGAAAATGAGGGCACCCAGGACATCCTTCTGGGCTATCACCTGGAAATGTGGGGTTTTTAATTCATTTTCAGGCTTATATGTGGTTTAGCCCATATTTAGCTGTATTTTCCATCCTGAAACTAACTCCTTCATTAGTCTGCTAGATGTTGAAACCCAATAAAATGGCCTCCACAGCTTTCTGCCCTGAATCTCACCTCTGAAACAAAATATAAGTGGGGATGATTTCTTTCTTCAATAGAAAATGTAACTAGAGATGAAACCAAGTCTGCTCTGCATGGTTTTTATGTGCATGTGGTTTCCAGGGAAACCTCGCCCTGATATTTCTAAATGTTAGGATAGTAACTGGTACCCCTCAGATTTTGCCTTTGAACAACTTAAAAATGTTCGTAGCATCAAGGAAAGAGTGCCAAGAGCTATTGAAAAAAGAAGTTTATTTTAAAGTGAAATTTCATTCTTAAAGATACATTTTAAATTATACTGTAAGGGGGTCCCAGAAAGTGGGAGAGTCTAAAACTCTAAAATTTAAGTAAGGGGAAGATAAACAGGTCCCTTCGTTTAGGTGAACAAACAAGTAAATCTTCACTTTATTAGGGTAGCTTTTCAGACTTCAAAGAGGAGATAGTAAGTTACAAGTCTGATGTTTTAATTACCTGAATATCACTATTCTGAATGAGGGAGGGTCACAGAAGAGAGGAGTAGCAGGTATATGACCCTGTTAAAGAAATTTATTGAAAAAGCCAAAAATATGAACGAATGAAAATATTTTAATCCTTTAATTTGCATAAGTATGAATATATGTTAATGATTATTAATATGAAATGATGAAGGTTAAAAAGTTTCCTCAAAGCAGTCAGTGTAGCTTTTCACTTTAATAAGGAATACAATGTACTTTTTTCTTCAGTCTCTCTCTTACTATCTTTGTTCTGAGTTTCTTTCCTTTCTACTTATTCAAAATCTTTCATTTCAGATCCTCCTCACATTTCATGACTTCTAAATGATGCCTGCTTTCTTCTTCTTTTTTTTTTTTTTTAAAGATTTTATTTATTTATTTGACAGAGAGAAATCACAAGTGGGCAGAGAGGCAGGCAGAGAGAGAGGAAGGGAAGCAGGCTCTCCGCTGAGCAGAGAGCCCGATGCGGGACTCGATCCCAGGACCCTGAGATCATGACCTGAGCCGAAGGCAGCGGCTTAACCCACTGAGCCACCCAGGCACCCTGCCTGCTTTCTTCTTGGTAAGATATTTTGCATTCCATTTATATTTGAAAAACGTAACTTTCTAAATATTGCTATAGCTTCTTTGGAAGTAAAATGTTATCACTGGACAATATTCTATATCACTCAAGTGTTCTCTGACATTAACCTTCCATCCACTGTAAGAATGTTAATTTAAAAATCAACTCATCAACTCTAAAAACACGGCAGTGATGGACAAGGAAAGCAGAGGCAGAGGAAGACAGAAAGAGGAGCACAATGATCAGTTTGAGCTGTGTTATTTGGCACCTCAATTTGTTCTGATCAAGAATTAAAGCATGACAGGCTCCCATCTGGATTAGTGATTTCTCCTCATGGGTAGGAAGTGAAGGACGGACAGAAGGAATATATTTCCTCCTCTAGCATTGCTTGAGAGGAAAGGATCATTAGTAAGAATTTCCATTATGTAGATTCAGGCTGGAATTCAGGGCAAACTGTTCATTCAACAACCATTATCATCATCATTATTATTATCATCCTGCTGGAAAGCACGGTAATGTTTTAGCTCATGTTTGGTTTTCACCACCCAGCATAGTCCTTGACACAAAGTATATGCCCATTATATGTTTTTTGTTGTTGTTATTGAGTAAGAGAATGAGACAGGAAGAGAATTATATGCTATCCCAATCCCAGCTCAGGTTGCTCTAGAGGAGGTAGACTTTAACCTACACTAAAAGCACAGATATCTGTTAGATGCGTAGGCGTAAGGGGAGAAGGAATTCTAGTCTGGGCATTCTAAGCACACAGGGAGATGAAAATACCTGAATTCTCATGAATATCTCACTTGAATGTTTATAAAACTCTTCTAATTCTGGCAAACAATCTACATAATTCAGGATTTGAAGTGAAATACTAGATCTGGGTTTTTTTATTTAGCCATAGTCTTCATAAACTGAGTAATTGTGATCCTTTACCTCATGCTGTGAAAATGCCAACCTCTCAATTCCTCCAAGCATCTTGGTGCAGATGGTCCCTTATTGCACAGCCAACAAATGTCATTTTATTTTACCAATATCTAAGAGACAGAATGATTACATCTACATCAATCATCTTGAATAATAGAGACAAAAATCACTGAATTATTGCAAAATAACTGTCTCTCACTTTCTAGAGAAAAGTCTGTGATTTGCAACATTTATTTGTGATAATGTAGGAGACAGTCATTCATGTGACAACATTCTATTCTCTTGAGTCAGAGGTGGGACATGGACAAGTTTTCAGAATACAAGCAAAAAGGTGACTTATTACTCCAGAAAAGCTTTGGCTTTTTTTTTAGGACAAAAGAGTTTCCAACAAGCATCAGGCAGAATTACTCAATTGCCTATCACTAAGGCAGTGTTTCCATGTACCAAATGGCTTAAATGTGTTGATGGATGGGAAAAGAAAGCAAACCACTTACTCAAACATCTTGTTCTCTTGGACATTTTGACAGCCTTTAGTACCTATATAGACCCTGGTTTCAACTGAGATCATAGCTACAGGCTTATGTTATATAATTTTGTTATCTTAACAATTAAGTCAATCTAATCAGCAAGACTGAAATTAGCTATTCTCTCAGAAAATTAAAAAAGGAACTGATGGAAAAGAGTAAAATTATTTATTAACTTTTTGTCCCTCTCCACACTCAGATGAGTTGCACAGGTTCATAAACACTGGTTCCAATTATTGGAGCCACTTAATAAATAACAATAAATTGGATTAGCAAATTTCATCTGCTTCTTCCTAACACATATAGATAATGGCTTTAATATTTAAAAAAATGTTTTCAAAAAAAAGACACACCTCCAAAAAAAGAGAAGAAAATGATACACCTTTTTGAAATGTTTTAATTTGCTGATTTACAACAGCATACTCAAGGATTTAATTATACTAATTAGCAGAGGAAGCACCCCCCCCCCCAAAAAAAAAAACCATGGGCAGTATCTTCCTACATTATAGGAGATAATAGGTAAGGTCCTTTATAGGAAAGGTCCTTTTCCTTTATAGGAAAGGACCAATAGAACTAGATATATTCCTGGGAATCAGAAAATAATTTTGGGTTGGTTGATGATAGTCATCTTTGTCTTTTGTCTGACATTAGCAAGATACTTTTCCAAATGCATAATGTATTTATCAAAATATCCCAATAATAATCATTCTGCATATTTTGTATTTGCTTTTTTCTTTCTTTACTTTTTCATGTAGCACACCCATTTTGTTGTTTTGGAATTAAAGGGCAATGGAAAAAATACAATTTTCATTTTATTAAAATTAGGAGCTTTCTCAGCAATAAGTTAAAAACAGCTGAACAAAAGTACTTCAAAATTGGCAGGTGGCTAGGGTTCCTGAGGAATCATTTCACAGCTTAGTTTCAAAAAAATATTTGAAATTAAAGTTTAGATGGTTTTAAATGTTCCTTTGAGTCCAAACTTCTGGCAGATATCAAGATTAAGGAAATCATTTTGAAAAAGAAACTAGCCCAACCCTCTTTTTCACCACTGCTCAGAAAGATTAAGGCAAGGACTAAATCAGCAACAGGATGAGAAAGACTGGAATCCTACCATAATAACTTAGAAATTCCTGTGGCTTATTAATTGAGGCTGTGGCTTAATAACTGAGGTGGCAGTGGTTGTGTGGTGAAACTGGAACCATCTTGGCCAAGAATTCTAGTACTAAGCTTTCTAATCATTAACCACATAAATTTAGAAAACTCCATTATCTTCTCTGAGCTTCACTTTCTCTCTGTGTCCCATGTAGATCACAATAACAACTGGACTTTAACTGCGATTTTTTGGAGATACTTTAAAAAAGCAAAAGGAAGTTAACATTATCATACACAGCTTCTCTCTCTACCACTCTCCCTCTAGCCTACCACACAGAACTACTGGATTATCTCAAATTTCTTATTTGGTGTTGTTAGCATAGACTTAACTTTTAAATGATGAAAGAAAGTCTGAGCTCACATCATTCCCAAATCCAGCAGTTGTAATTATGTTTATTCAGTGCCATGGAAGTCAGTAACCAAGATGAGTCATTTTAAAAGCTGATGTTGTCAAGATGATGAAATTAGTCATGTAGCCAATCTGATTTGGGTAATCAGATGATCAAAATATCTGACCCAACCAAACTAAATTCTAATTATTTCCATTTTCAAATCTGTTAGTCATTTGAGTCTTCACTAAGATTATGCAATCCAAGTCACACTGGTTTGCAGGAAGAAATGAAGCAAAAGACAAATTAAGAACTAAGGTAACAATGCATTGGGCACAGAAGAATAAATTAAGAAGTCTTAAGAGAAAAGTGCAACAATCATCATCACTATCATCAACATACTTATTATACATGGAATAAGGAAGATATTGCAAAGCAAAATATAATACTGAAAGAATTACGATGAATACAGCTTGTACTCTAGAAATGTACAACATTAGAGGTCATAGACTATGTATCACAGAAGATTAATAATACTAAATGGAGTGTTTGTTATATCTTAAGTGAATGGTTGATGTTAAAGGAGCTTAGAGGAATAACATAATCATTAAGAGCTAAGCAGAGCCTGGCTATGAGCAAATAAGTATAAAATCACCCAGCATGAATAATAGAGTACAGATTATTTCCTATGTTATGCCTCATACAAAGATGCTAGGATTAAGAGTTCTCTGGGAAATGGGAGTAAATTTAACAAATGAGTTAAGATAAAAGTAACTTACATGGTAATTGTGTTGGAATTGCTATAACTGAGGAACAGTTAGACCTATTTGCAATGTACGAAGGCATATCATGGCTTTAGATATGATCCAAATTGGAATCAGTATCCAAATTAAGCTTAATTACAAGGCATGGCAGTAGGTATTCTCTTAGTTAGGTTATAGAGTTGTGGTTCTAGGACAGACTATTCAATTTTAAGAAAAATTCTGGCCAATAGCTTGGTTGAAAATAAATCAGGATTGGGCACTGGGGCAGGAAGTTGGCTGGGCCTCAGGTAGGGGCAGAATTATAATCCATTAGCCCTACAGTGAAGAAAGTATGTAGTCTCCACTCATCCAGGCTGGAGTGGGTACCACTAGAATATACACAAGATCTCATTCTAGTATCATTGGATACTGGATAATCCACTAACTCCAGTCAGTAGTGACTAGACCTCTAATATGTTGCCAGATTTGGTTTACATTTGCACAAGAGTTCTGTTTCTCTTTGAACTCAGGTTTTGAATTTTTGAATTGCCTTTTGTACATCTAAGAGAGTAGGTTTGGGGAAGGGAAGTGCTGATTTTAGAAGTGCTTTCTAGGTAGGGCTACTACTGGTTCATTAATTGTCACTGAAATCCTTGGACAGCATAAAGTAGCAGTTAGGGGAGAGGGAAGGGTTATTTAAGAATTTGTTCCTTCACTGCTAGAAGGTACTTTTTAGTTCATGGCTCATATAGCTCCGTAGCTAGTCCAAAGCCACAATTACAAAGTTTTATATCTCATCCCCCAAATCACATTGATTCTTCAGGACAGATGTCGATTCTAGAGATTAATCTTGTCAATACGACTCAATTTTATTAACACATTATAAAAGATTATGCTAATTAACCAAACACACACATACACAAACACACACACATATTTACATTGAAAACAGATCACAGCATTTCTTATAATGGGCAAAATGACATTTCTAAGACATTCCTAAAATGATTAACCTTGTCATTTTCCAACCCTTTCTGCTCAGTCTATCTATGGAGATCTGTGCTGCTAACATTTTTTTTTTTTTTTTAAGTATTCCTGCTAGACAACTGATAGAATACAATGAATGGCAATTCTTAGCCCACAGAGCTCAAGAGCCACTTAATCAGTGAGGAGTGCACTGGCAGTGCTATGGACTGAGATTCCTTTAAAATAGCTAAGCCACAACCCAGACCAACTGCTGAGTGACAAGACTGATGCATAACCCAGAAGGAGAACAAAGCCTGCTATTCTTGTCCTCAAATGAATGCTTTTCAAAGTTGTTAATCCTTTATATATGGGCAGTAAACTTTTAATTATTTTTTTCTTGTGTTATATTTAATCTTCATCACCCATGAACTGGGTTGGGCACATACAGTATCTTTACAAGTGAGGAAACATAGGTCAAGAAATCAAAAAATACACTCTACATTTCACCTTGATAGTGAGAAGACAGAAAATACAACCCAAGCCCCTCACTCACAGAACCACCCTTTTTCCATTGCAAGACTGTGCTTGCAAAGTTTTCTCAAATTCGCTGCTTACTCATGGCAGTTTCTGATAGTTTCTCACTTCCCAATCAACTGCATGCATATAAATTTTTCTTACAATCTTTGTGGCAAAATTTATTTTTTTTGGATACAAGAAAATTCTAACATTTATCTAAATGTAGTTTATTAGGAGGAATATGGTGTAGAACTCAGAGCTTTGAGATAATTTCTTAAACTCACAAAACATTTTCAGACACCTACATAAATATTAGCCAATATAAGAACTTCCCCAGTAGCAACTCTGAGTCAGTGTTGTTATACTCTAGGTAAGAATAAACAGAGGATGGAAACTTCCTCAATACTCCATTCTTTTACTCAAGGAACTTACAAAAGAGTTAGGCTGACGTCCAAGAACAAACTAAGGAACATTTACAATGCATATGAAAAAATGTAAATACTAATCGATAATCTAAGCATTGATGAAATATGAAGAATTTTAGAATAGTCATGAGGATATAAAATTAGTAAAGATAATTTATAGGAATAAATATCTGAGCCATCTTTCAAAAGAAAACACAAAATTTGGATTTCTAGAGTGTTGTGTGTGTATATAGAATTTCACACCAATGGGAGAAAATGAGAAGAGACAATTATCAGCTAATTCATACCCAAGTCAACAGTCAGTCTTTAACAATGGTCACCTTGACCCACAGCAAATCAAACAACTCAACTTATACCCCACTACCTTAAAAGTGATTATTACATTATAATATATATAGAATGTTAAAAGCATAAGGAGTCAAATCAGATAGGCCTGGGTTCAAATCATGACTATCCTGACATTTAACTGTATACTTGAGCAAGTGGCTAAAACTTTGTTTTCTCATATATAGCCTGTGAATAATTTCACCTACCTATCACACTGTGGGGAAGTGGAGGCACAATGTATATGAAGTACTTAGCATAGAGCCTGTCATCATTCAGGCAGATGTCATACTTCTATCTACTGAAGATGGAAGTGTAAGTTTATTATTCCTTTATTTAAAAATATTTGACACACAAGACTGACAGTCAATTGAACTTTATATAATTCCTACTTTTGGACCACATGTAATCAGTAGATAATACTGGGCATATGGTGTATTAACTATTAGCTAATGACTGAATGCGTCTCATGCCAATTGTGTAAAATTCTCTTCTCTGAGCTCACAATCTGTATTTTTCTTTAAAAATGTGTTATGTAATGTGACCTCTACTCCAGTTGATCTCATTTTTCACCAATTTATTTCCTACTAGTTTTCTTCTTAATGAAATTCAAATGTTCATGTTATTTAACTAAATGCTTTGCATGTAGAAACTACTTGCTTATGCATACCCTGCTTACAGGCATCTTAAAGGCTTTTAGAAAATGATACATTATGTGAATGGATAAATGGCTACAGTATAACAAAGAAATGTGTGGTCTTAATTCAGAGGAAGATCTGATGCAGACTCTAGTCATATTATCTTTTCCATACTACCACCAGACCCATCAGTTTCTGGATATCCTGCTAAAAATTGGTAGAATTGGCAAGGTTTGGACTATTGAAAGGCAAGTGGAACACACTGGATAAACTGGAAGGGGCTGCCCATGTCTAGGGTCACAGATAGGCATTACTTCTGGATAGCCAGTGGGAGATGTTGTAGTATTGATCAACTAAAATGTGAAATATAACCTTGCCCTCAACTCGCTTTCAAATGTGTGGGACATACACTTATTGATATTTATAAGGACAGAAATTCCCTTCAAATGTTAGATTCAGACTCAGTGCTAGAGGTAATCAGAGATGAGAAGATTAATTCAGATTGAGTACAGAGAAATTTGAGCTAGACACTGAAGATGACTAGAATTCAAAGGTGTATTTCAAAGACATATTTGCTGGTAAAGTTAGGGCTATAGAATATAGGAGGTAAAGGAAATGACATTTTTAAATAATCGGAGAAATAGGAAAACATGATGTTTTTGCCAGTCCTTCAATGTTGGTTGGCATACAAGCTTTAATGTGTGAGAAGAGTACAATATATATGGTCAGGAAATATATATTGTTGGGAACATGCTGTGCTGGAGAAATACTTTGAGGCATTTTGAAAGACAGGCTGAGTTTTATTACCAAACTTTATATTCATTCCATATATAGTGTTTATGCTGTGTTAGGCAATAGACATTTGAGATTAGCACACATTAAAAGATAATGTAGATTCATTTATACCTATAGATTACTTGCTTTAAAAAGATTGAAAGTTTTGTTTGCTTTTTTTTTTTTTTTTCATTATTCCATGATAGCTGAGAAACTAAGTAGAAGTTTTCTTCATAATACAAAATTGGGCATAATGATTTGGGGCAGTCATGAAAGGCACCAGGTGGCCATTCGTGTCTGTTCATTTCTAGCTTCAAAGCCTGAAAAAATAACAGCATCACAGCCTACAAGTCTTTACTGCCATTACTGTGACATATTTCTTCTTTGCTATAAAGGTTAAAAGAGCTGTAGATGTGAGATCCTCTGAAAAGTTTTAAAAGGCATCTGACATCTGCTGAGAACTAGCCACAAAATTGAAAAAAAAAAAAAAAATCTTGGGGTCAGTTTTCAGGGAGACTCCTGTACTACATCCACACTGAAAATACCTCTGGAAACTACCTCTCCAGCTTCACACTTGATGGCAGTGTTCTGCAGCAAATCTGGAGAAAATACTCAGGTCTTAACAGCCTGTATTCAGATTTATTGGGAAGCCAGGCTCCATTTGAATGTGCACATTATTCTTATTGAGAGTCATCAATGCTTTGTCAAACTCTACAAATGTCTTTTAAATGACCATTAAAGTAAAAAGACAGTGAAATGTGGGAGCCAAGGCTTAATGCAGTCATAATAATTTTCACCCTAAATCTGAGTTCCCAAATCATCCAACCACAGAAAGAGCATAATTATCATGTAAAATGTAAAAGAATGATAACAACCATGGGGTCTTCCTTTGGATCCTGGGTCACTGTGATTGGTTATGTTCCCTGGCTAAGCTGGCAGGCTGAGAACAGGTAATGACAGGTTAGCTTTTAGAAGCTTCAGTCTTTATAATTGTGCCACTGTAGAAATCCAAATCTTGTTGGAAAGTAGGGTTTTCAAGGAAAAAAATATTCGATAGTAAGATGTAATTGCCTAAGGTATATGTAAATATTTAAATATAAATATATGTGAGCTTGCTGTCTATTTATAGACATAACCATGTGTGTATTTGCGACTCTATGTGTACGTGTGTGTAGGCACACAAAGACATTAATTTAACTCACCCGGATATTTATTTCTGGATATGACTGTTGGAAATACATCACACAACCATCCAAATTTCTATTCCAAATGCTGTTCAAGATTGTAGATAATTAAATATTTGTAGTTACATTGGGAAAGCAGAATCAATAGCAGGCTTTCTAGTTAAAAGTTTGTACCTCTTCATAGTTTTGGCATTTGTTAGTTTCAGATGGTATTGTTGCTGACTGAATTTGTTAAATGTTTTACTCAAAATCATGAAGTGCTTAAATTTGTCTGTCATTATTATGCAAACCATAGCCTCAGCTAGGCACTATTCCTTAGATAGGACAAAGCTATAAAAAAATCTATACAGGTTAAAGTGACATGCTGATTTCCCAAAGATTAGGGTAATTTGGTCTATGCAACTCCAAGTCTATTCAATATATGTAGCCAGGTAACAATAAGATCAGCCAACTATACAACAGCCATCTTTGCTCTCTTCTAGAGCCACTCTCAACCCCAACCAATCACTTGGTCCTTTTGGGACGTTCATAATAAGAGAAGCCAGAGGAGCATATGTGGCAAAATGATCATTATTTATCAGGCTAGAACTCAGAAACAGTTACTAATACTGATGGCTATCATTTGTACAGGGGGGACTTACATGTTACAAAGCATATTTATAGTCTCTATCTCTTTGTTCCTCTGTCTTCCTTTCTCCTTCTACTTTCCTCACAACAGCCTTACAGTAAAATAAATAAATAGATATATAGATAAATAAATATATTTTTAAAAGATTTTATTTATTTATTTGACAGATCACAAGTAGGCAGAGAAGCAGGCAGAGAGAGGAAGGGAAGCAGGCTCCCTGCTGAGCAGAGAGCCCCCATGCAGGGCTCCATCCCTGGACCCTGGGATCATGACCTGAGCCAAAGACAGAGGCTTTAGCCCACTGAGCCACCCAGGCACCCCAATAAATAATTTTTTTTAAAAATGATGGGCTTTGTTATAATTCCTCTGTTGCTGAAGGGGAAATGAAAATACAAAGGAGTAATTTGCTTTAACTATGACTGAAAAACTAATTAAAGGGAGAATTAGGGTTTGAAATCAAGTCCCTGATATTGCACAAGCAGTATTCTTTGACAATAATATGATGATCTGGTAAATTTGGCAGAAATTCAGCATGTCCACCAAATGGAAAAGCATATCACAAAATTTATCAATAGGTGACCTAGAAAAAAATTTGCTTCTATATATAGTAGGTCTGCTTAGGTCTGGGTTGACTGAAATTTATTCACATCCAGGTGCTTTCTAATCTTATTCTCCATTCAAAACCTGATCCACAATTTTAAAAAGTTTTTGGCCTTTGTTCGCTATATCTGTATATTCCTATCTTAAATAAACAAATCAGACCACATTCAAGGGATTTTATAGTTCTTATCTGTGTCTGTGAGGCACCATGTACAACATCATACCAGGATTTACTTTCATCTTAAATATCCTGTCCAAATCTGGCCAAAGAGATACTGAAGACTTTACTTTTGTACTGACTATAACTAAAATTAATATTTGGCATTTTTATAGTATTGTATTATCTCAAAACATTTTTTCTCTAATCATTTTATCTAAGTATAAATGTCTATTACTACATTTTTCATTTTGTAACTCAAAGTGAAATCTAAGACTTGCCAAGGACTCACATCTAGTTTGTGGCAGAGGAAAGACTAGAATCTTTTACCTTATTTTAAGTGTCACAGACTTGGAAATAGTTAAGACTTTTCTCTCACTCTAATGACAGATTAAGGGATCTTACTGTTTCCTTCCCATCCAACACCAGTCTGACCACATATTCATAAAGAGGTTTTCCATCAGTTGGTATCGTCAGTGCTGAGCTCCGAAGTGGGACCAGGAGGGTGCGAAGGTGAGAGGAAAGTCAAGACATTTTGTTATAGGAGTTATTTTCTCATCAGTCCATTCATTCATTAAAAGTTTAGTAGTGTTTGCTGACCCTGAACTGAGTGCCAGGCTCTGCACCGGACATTCAGCATTCAAAACAGACAAGACAAGTCCTTTGCCTTTATTCTCCCTGTGTTCCCAAGGTCTTGAGAGAACTACCCTCCACTTTCAGAGCCCTCTGATCTGCTCTACCACAACAGTTTCCCTGCTTGAATATACAAAAACTGATTCATACTAGGGTTTTTTGAGTATAATAAAGAAGACAACTGGAGACAAAGGCTATTTCCAGAAACTAAACATGGAGGTTAGCCTGAGTTCCACCTGTTTCTAACAGCAATCCCACAAATACCAAACAGAAAGTAATCAGAAACACTGACAATTCTCACACAGATTCAGTCCTGTCTTTAATATTTGTGGGACCCACAGCAAAAGCACAAGTGAAGGACTATAACTCCCCCCGCCCTTTCCCCACTCAGCCAGCTCATTTTGTTGAACACTGTAAGGAGTCTCAGTCATATGGATGCAAGGAACACTCTTCCTCTTCATCAACCCCTCTCACCCCTCCCCCACCACAAACTGCTAAACAACCTACCTTTGGCTGTTTGGCATGGGGGGCATAGTTTGCCTTGGAGAGGATACTCTGAGAATGGTGCTTATGTAGGTCCTAGAGGTGGGCCCAGGACATTTAAGAAAAGAAGTAGTCACATGGTCGAGATGAGGCACATCTCCTGGGCCCTAAGGTTTGCTCACACCATGGGAAGAGTTGTGGCCAAAAAAGGGCCAGGTAAGAAGCCTCTGAAATGGAGCCCCCAGGGCAGAAGTTCCTGCTTCCCAAGTCTAAGGATGGTACTGTTTTTGTCTATTCCTGGGGGTGGGGGTAGGGAATTAGACAAAATTTATTCTTAGCTTTCTCACACTTTTATTTTTTTTTAAACTGTCTTTATATTTTTAGGATCCTGCAAACTGACCTCTGTAGGCCTCTCCCCGGACTAGCCTGCTCAAGGAATTTCTTTATCCCCCAGTGCTTGTCTTTTAATACCTCTTTGGCCTCATCAGGCTACACATAGGCCATCTAATAGCTTGCTACTAGGTATGTCTGTGAACCTACTGCAGAAGGATTACCTGAGAAATATAAATTTTTGGCTCTCAGATCTACAGAATCAAAATCTGCATTTTATCAAGATTCCCTAGTGATTTATATGCACAATAAAATTTGAGAGGAACTGATCTAATAGATTTATTTTACAAGGAGATATAAAGAACTTACATAATTTTAAAATATCCAGTAGCTTTTATTTGCATATGATTGATGATATTGAGCATCGTTTCATGTAATCATTGGCCATCTGTATGTTTTCTTTTGAAAAGTGTCTACTCAGATCTTCAGCATATTTTTAAAATCAGATTTTTTCTTTTTCTTTTTTTGTTTTGTTTTCCTGTTTTTGTCTTTTAGCTATTGAGTTCTATAGAATACAAGTATAGCAAGGTTTTTCTAAAGAAAACTTACAGTGAGGAGCTCAAGGCACAAGTAATGGCCTAATAGAATAAGATTTCATAAAGGATATCAATTTCAAACTCTTAGAGAAAATAAGTATGAAGAAAGTGAGTAGTCACAGAAGTTAAGAGAACAGGGAAACTTGAGGATGAAATAACAAAAAATGGCATATGTACCAGAGTTCCAAGTAAATAAGAGATTTTGCAACTGAGCAATCAGGAAGCTATTTACAGCTTTGGTGAACGTAGTTTCTCTATAGCAGTGGAGTCTGAAATCAGATTATAAATTTCAGGAGGTAAGGAGAAAGTAGCAGCTGAGGAATTAGACATAGGCAATGTTACTTAATCTTTCAGAAAGGGCATCTGCAAAGGAAAGCAGAGAGATAGGAAGGTACTGGAGGGACACTTGTCCTAGGAAACTATTTTCAGGACTGGAACAGTTTAAATATAAGAGCACCAATTTAATGGGAGTGGGGACAACCAATAGAATAAGGTAATAGAAAATACAAAAGGCACTGATTTAAGAACAAAGATGGAAAGGCTGATTATGAATAGAAGTTGCACCTAAATTTCTTACAGTGGAAGAAATAATTCGTGTGTGTGTGTGTGTGTGTGAGAGAGAGAGAGAGAGAGAGAGAGATTGGGTGGGGAGGGAGAGGGAAGAACAGATTAGAGAGAATAGATGGTTTTGAGGTTATGGGTTGAAAGTTATTGAGAAGGTAAGCCAGGTGACACCCAAAAACTTCAGTCTCCCTGAAGAAGTAAAGAGACGCATCTTTATTATTTTTTTAAGATTTTATTTATTTGAGAGAGAGAGAATGAGAGAGAGAGAGAGAGAGAGAGAGAGCATGAGAAGTGGAAGGATCAGAGGGAGAAGTGGACTCCCTGCCAAGCAGGGAGCCAAATGCAGGACTCAATCTCGGGACTCCTGGATCATGACCTGAGCCAAAGGCAGTCACTTTTCTATTTTCTATTTCTATTTCTTTTTCGAGAGAGATCGATCATGCAGAGTGTGGGGGGGGGAGGTGCAGAGAGAGAGAAGCAGGTTCCCCACTGAGGGGAGCCTGATGTGGAACTGGATCCCAGGGCCCTGGGATCATGACCTGAGCTGAAGGTAGATGCTTAACCTACTGAGCTACCCAGGTGCCCTCATAAGAGATACATTTTTTGATTAAAGGGGAGGAAGACATTGATGTGGGGTTTATTGAGTTCTTAAAGAGGCCAAACTATACTTCTGCCTGAAGTTCCCTTGATTCTATAAACTAGAATTCTGCTCCTAAACTGCTGTTCCTAGAGGTCTTTTAATTTTCATCCAGACCACCCTTAAATCCTACTGGTTCTCCTAAATCTACCTTTGAAGTGGCATTTCAACAAAGAAATTTTGCTGACCTGCGTCCTTTGTAACTTCACTGAGTTCCTAAGCATCTTCCTCTTAAAAACTTTACTAGCTTACCTTAAATTGACTGCTTATGATTCATCTTTTCTGTATATTTGGATATACTTTATATTACTTTAAGAATTTTTATATCTATATCACTATCTAGATAATCAACCTCTTTTGTTGTTTGTGGTTTTGCTGAAGTAGAATTAGTAGTCTTTTTTAAAAGATTTTGTTTATTTGAGGGGGATAGGGCACACACACGAAAGAAGGGGGAAGAGGGCGAGGCAGAAGTGGACTTCCAGCTAAGCAACGAACCCCAGCATAGGGGGTTCAATGCCAATACCCTGAGATTATGACTTGAGCTGGAGGCAGACACTTAACCAACTGAGCTACCTAGGCAGCCCTGAATCAGTGGTATTATATAACAATTTCAAACAAAAAATGCTTGAAGGGAATTTATGAGAATAATTGTTTTTAAGGGAACAAACCAACAAAATCTATCTCAATTGAGCCAAAGAATGGCAATCAACTTGTTACATGTTTCCTTGTATATGAACAAGATACCATCACTACAAACTCTCTTTGGGATGCTAATGCACATAGAAGAGGATGAACTTGTGAAAATTTTAGATATTAGGCTCATTTAGTACAATCCAAAAGAGCAATTTGGCTTTAAGTTTAAAAATGGGGTAGACGGCATAATCCTTCCAGTCCCGTCCATGTTAGAGAGGGCACGGATTGCATGGAGCACTGGGTGTGGTGCAAAAACAATGAATACTGTTATGCTGAAAATAAAAAATAAATTAAAAAAAAAAAATGGGGTAGACGGGGTCACAAAAGGTTTTTCTAGCCAAGTTTAATGAATATAGTTTTCACAGTTTTAAGTTGAAGACAGTCAAAGCTAGTTAATAAATTACCACCACATTATAATTGACAAAGAAAACCCCATGCTTATATCAGTCAATCATCAAACAAAATAAATCCTGGCCCAGATTTAGAAACCCATTATAAGTCCTGATTTTATGGGATAATTCTCATTATAAACAAAATATTCACATTGTAACTAGCCAACTTTTTAAGAATTTGCAAAAGCTAATTGTTGCTCATAGTGTCAATCCAATTTTTTTCTGGTTTCCTAGTATCCACAAAAATCTGGCTTCAATTTTCCTATTGATTAACATACAAGCACATCACCTTTTTTCTCAAATGCTTACCCATTTTCTTTATATGCCTTTGGTCATGTTTCTCCTAGAAAGCTAGCCTCAACATTATTCTTCTCAAAGTCTTTCCATTCTGAAACGATAAACTGAAAATCCATAAGCCCATTGGCAGTTTCTTAAATTATCTCCAAGTCTATTTTATAAATTTTCCGGATCTAGGTACATTGGAAGATTATAAATCAAAAATTTGTATTTACAACTACAAATTTATAACTACAAATAATTTATTTAGCTTTTCACATGTATTTAGTGGTGGACTAGACCCTTGAAATATCCCAATATTCTTCAATGTTTCACTCCTTTTCCATCTACATATGTTGTTTCCAAAATAAATTTTAATTAAAAAAAATCAAAATGATTATAGTTCCCAGAATTTTAGAGTATAAGGGTTAATGTTGTAGACTAAGCTCATGTTCAGCAAATACTTACTGGTCAACTGATTGATTAAATCAGTGTCAAAGTTTGATTGGAGAAGCGGCTTTTATTCAAATACTTCGTTACAAAGGGCAGCAAGTTAACCTAAATATCTGTTCTGGCTTTTCATGACTAGAGAGGTTTCGTTCACCTAAAACTTAGATACTTCCTATGTTCACATCCTATTTCACTTTATTGAAATTAAATTAATTAAAAGTGATATTATTTAAGTTCAGCTCTTCTGAATTGTAGAATATTTCTAGAAATATTTTCTTAACATTTTATCCATCTTAATCTTCAGTCTTATGAGAATATTCTCAACAGCAAGTTATTCATTTTAGTTTCATGAGTATCATTAGGAAAAAAGTTCCTCACAAAGTATTAGACTTTAAAAGCATCATGTTGAAGTAAGATTAACTCATTTATGAGTCAGAATAGATGAGGGAAGAAGCACAAACTGAACAAAGCAGGAAGTATAAGCCAGCAAAATCCAATTTCCTTCAGTAAATTACTGTGCACAGATAACAGCAAACAGGTCATTTAAACAGACTAGATGAGTCATTTATCCATTGTTCAGAGCTAGCAAAATTCACTGCTCTGTAGGAACATCCTGGTTATTGACAAAATTTAGTTTGTGTGTCACTTACCAAGAACTTAAACTTAGTTTAAGGGAACTAGTTTATGGACATCATTCCCATATCAGAAATGAGAAGACATCTTAGCTCAAAGGAAGTGGAACTGAGGAAGCAACCTAAAATAGTTGTAGATGGCTTCAATCAGTCAGCCAATATACATCATGAAGTATTATTACCTAGCAATTATGGTAAGTATTCAGTGCCATACGTAAATAATAAGAGTTATAAAAATGTATTACCTACACTAAACACTCAGTTATATATTCCCATGCCATTCTATTTGAGTGGATATTTTGTCTCCCTGACTTATAAATTTCCTATGAATATAGTTCATCCATATTATCCCTCAATTTTATCTCTAACAATGTTGAAATCAAAGTAGAGTTTCAATACATACATATTTATTGATGGATTCAGGTCAACAAACTGACTGAAATTTCTTTTCCAGCTGGTTTTGTGGGAATCATCAAGTTATCACCCTTGAGCAGGGATCATGTCTTCTGTAAGGACTAGATAGAATATACCTTAGACTTTGTGGGCCAGAGTCTCTCTGTGGAAACTACTCTCTTTGTGGGCCAGAGACTCACTGTTGTCCTGTGACAAGAGCCACAGACAACATAAACTGCTCTCGTTGTGAACCAATAAAGCTTTATTTTAAAAAAGCAGGCCATTGGTGGAATGTAATTTACCAGGCTCTGTCCTATGCCATCATTGAATTCTATTTAACTACTCTGTTATATGAGGGAGATACTACTAAAAATATGGTATTATAGGGGGACCTGGGTGGCTCAGTTGTTTAAGTATCTGCCTTAGGCCCAGGTTATGATCCTGCAGCCCTTGATCAAGCCCCACATCAGATTCCCTTCAGCAGAGACTCTGTTTCTCCCTCTGTCTCTCACCCCGCTTGTATACTCTCTCTCTCTCTAATAAATAAAATCTTTAAAAATACATGGTATTATATAATCAATTATTTTTAAAAGATGGACCTAATCAGTGACTATCTCATACAAAATGAGAAAAGCTAGCTTCTACGTGAATTCTATGTGACCGAAGAAAGAAGCAGCATTTAAAAGACCTACTGGGTCAACATATTATTTAATACGTTCATCTTTGGAATTACTCATAAGAGTCACAGAACATAATTATATAAATAGGTATTTTTGCTAACCAACCAATAGGTTAATTATTTAATTAACCTATCGGCATCCATTTATACAGAGATAACAAAATTCTGTAAAAAAAACAAAACTATGAAAAGTGGGTTCTAAAACTAGTGTTCTTTTAACATATGTTTTGTTGTTTTCTTGAAACCAATATTTAGATAATATTGTGTAGTCATTGAAGGAGCCAGTTGAAAAGAATTACTTTAATAAATTATGACAATTCAGCTATTGAGAGACTAAGCAGGCAGTAATATCAATAGCATACTATTGTACACTCATATTAATGAGATTTCTTCATAACACAGTAAAAAATCATGTTATAAAATATCATAAAAAGATACCCTGTATTTTAATGCCATATTTATTTATGCTTAAGATTTTTTGTAAGGCTCTGTAATCCAAATAATTAAAATTATCTCTTAGATTATGGTAGTGTAGTGGTTTGTTTTCCTTTTTAATTGTTTGCCTCTTTGATGTTTTTCTTTTTCAAACAAAATTTGCTATTTCACAATGTATACTTTTTACAAACTAACTTAAGTTTGTCTTAAGCTCTTTTGGGTTAGTAGGCTATATAGGAACAAAGTACACTGGAACCAAGAGAGAAGACTTTACTTCCTACCCTGTCCCTTCCACACCCTCTACTAACAAAGCATGACTTCATGCCATATCCAGCAAAACAGAAAGGATAATTCTTTCTGTAGTCAATTGAGGAAAGTGGAAGATGAGTAAAAAGAGATTACTATTATGCATAGTCTTTTGAAATTTTCTTTTTTGTAATTAAGGTAGTAGATGAAGGAAGAAATGGATGAAAGAAGAAATTTCCATTCTTTTGAGAATAGAAATAATTCAGTAGAATGGAAAAAAAAAAGGACAATAAGGATAAAAGATATATTTGAGAGCAAATCCATAAGAGAAGGTAAGATATCAAGTACCTTGCAGGAATGGTGGGCTAAGATAAGGAGCACTGTCATCTGTAAGTATGTGAATTCAGTTGGAGTTTGGTCACAGACGTGGGAGGCAGTCATTTCTCTTTCAATTGTTTCTACAATTTCTGTTAAACCTCCTGAAATCTCTCTCTACAGATAGTATCTTAAAGAAAACCAAGGAAGAGGCACCTGGGTGGCTCAGTGGGTTAAGCCTCTGCCTTTGGCTCAGGTCATGATCTCTGAGTCCTAGGATTGAGCCCCACATTGGGCTCTCTGCTCAGTGGGGAGCCTGCTTCCCTCTTTCTCTCTGCCTGCCTCTCTGTCTACTTGTGATCTCTCTGTCAAATAAATAAATAAAATCTTAAAGGGGGGAAAAAAAAAAAGAAAGCCAAGGAATTTTCCAAACAGACTTTTTGAAAGGTCAGTTATGGTTACCAATAAATACAGGATGTCGAATTAAATTCAAATATCAGATAAGCAAGGGATAAATTTTTAGGATGTCTCCAATATTGAATGATACATAATTTTTTAGTGTACATAAATTTGATATGAAGCACTATTTTTAGTAGAATGTGTATTTGGAACGTACTTATCCGCAAATATTATTACTTATTTATCCAAAATTCAAATTTGACTGTGTCCTATATTTTTTATTACCTAAATCTGGAAACCTATCCATAGTCCAAGTAGAAAGCATAAGCAAACTCTGGTATATAGAAATAAATGCCTTTTAGAATATTCTCAGTTATTATCAGGTTGCATACAATCTTTTGGGGACAGTGAAAAATATATAGCAAAGGTGTTATGCACAGGCAGAAAAAAAGTAACCTATGAAATAAAAGTTTTTTATTTTATTTTTTTTTTTAAGATTTTATTTATTTATCAGAGAGAGAGGGCGAGAGAGCAAGCACAGGCAGACAGAATGGCAGGCAGAGGCAGAGGGAGAAGCAGGCTCCCCGCCGAGCAAGGGGCCCGATACGGAACTCGATCCCAGGATGCTGGGATCATGATCTGAGCTGAAGGCAGCTGCTTAACCAACTGAGCCACCCAGGCGTCCCTGAAACGAAAGTTTTTATGATTTAATATCTCTGCAATATACTCCTCTAATGCCAACAAGTGTCTAATACTAATTTAAGAAAGCTAATTATCAATGGGCAAAAGACATTGACAGACATTTCTCCAAAGAAGACATACAGATGGCCAACTGACACATGAAAACATGCTCAACATCACTAATCATCATGGAAGTACAAATCAAAACCACAAGGAGATATCACCTCAAACCTGTCAGAATGACTAAAATAAATAAAAGAACACAAGAAAAAAAAGGTGTTGATGAGGACATTGAGAAAAAGGAACTCTTGTGCACTGTTGGTGGGAATATAAACTGGTACAGCCACTGCAGAAAACAGTATGGAGGTTCCTCAGAAACTTAAAATAGGATTACCATGTGAGCCAACAATTCCACTACTGGGTATTTACCCCCCGACACACAAAAAACAAAAACACTACCATGAAAAAATATATGCATACCACATAACACATATCAAAATGGAATACTGGTTATAAAAAGTAATAAAGTCTTGCCATTTGTTACAACATGGATGTTAAATTAAGTAAGTCAGTCAGAGAAAGATAAATACCATATGATTTCACTCATACATGGACTTAAGAAACAAAACAAATGAAAGAGGGGAAAAAATTCAAATAAAACATACTCTTTTTCTTTTTTAAGATTTTATTTATTTATTTGACACAGAGAGAGAAATCACAAGTAGGAAGGCACAGAGAGTGGAAAGCAGGCTCCCTCCTGAGCAGAGAGCCCCACATCGGGCTTGATTACAGGACCCTGAGATCATGACCTGAGCAGAATGCAGAGACTTAACCCACTGAGCCAACCAGGTGCTCCAAAAGAACCCATTCTTAACTACAGAGAACAAACTGATGGTTACCAGAGAGGAGGTAGGTGGGGATAATGAGTGAAATGGGTGAAGAAGATTAAGAGTACACTTATCATGATGAGCACTGAGTAATGTATAGAATTGTTGAATCACTATACCTTACATCTGAAACTAATATAACTCTGTTAGATACACTGTAATTAAAATAAAATAGAAGGCTAATATCAGCAAAAAGTACCTTAGTTTGAAAATCTTTTGCCATTTTTTCATGAGTACCATGAAGACACTTAAATTAATTCAGTGCATTTTATAAGTGCTTTACATTTTCCAGAGTAGAAAACAGAGCCTCCAGAAGATAAGTAATGCCCAAAACATTGGAAGAAGGTCTGCTCACCACTAAAGTTGATTCTCCATCACAGCTTGCTGCCTCTCAGCAAGACATGTTGGAAATAAGACAGTGGGACCTATTTGAAGCACAGAGCTCTGTTGGAGGGATTAGACTGACTCAAGAGCATTGTTCATCTGGGAGGCAGAGAGAGAGAGAGCTGGAACTAAGAATAGTGACAGCAGGAAGAGGATGGATATGCAGAGAAAAAAAAATTACTATTTGAATTTCACAGATCACCAAGTCTCTCTTATTTTCAGCTTCTCTATTACCTTCTTAAATAATTAACAAACCTATGTTGAAATCTTTCAAATAGGGAATTACACTATATGGGTTCTATGATGAGTAATACTTACACCAAAGGAAACTGATTCCTTGATTTGATGTAAAGATAAATAATATTTAGGAAATAGAGAATATGCCAAAGGTAGTTCAACTTATGGTAGTTGTAATGAATATTTAGGGGGAGTTTATAGGAAGATGGCAGATAAGGGCTTCAGTAAGAGTTTAAGGCTTCATGGTAGTTAGACATTCATTAATCTATTTCTTCATTCCATAGATATTGAGTTAGCACCTATCATGTGCCAGGACTTATACTAGCTGCAGAAATTTAAAAAATGAGTAAGTCACAATTCCTAGCAAATTCAGATGTGCTTAAAAAAAAAGTTATTTACATCACCTTCAAAGAACATCAAATAACTCTAAAATAGTTACAAGATTTCTCCAAAGAAAACCATAAATCACTATTGAAAAATATTAAGAAGGTCTAAGTAAATTGAGAGATACACATTGCAAACAGTTTGAAATGGAAGATTCAATAAAAATGTAAAAGTATTTTTTCACAAAGTATATATGTTATCTATATATTTCAATTCTAATCAAAACATAGCCATTTTTTAAAATTTTCATTAAAATTCCAGTTAGTTAACATACAGTGTAATACTAGTTGCAGGTATACAATTTAGTTGATTTTTAGTTAAATGAGATACGATTTAGTTGATTGAGATTTAGTTAATTGAGATACGATTTAGTTAATTGAGATACAACACCTGGTGCTCATCTCAAGTGTACTTCTCAATCCCCATCACCTATTTAACAAAATTGATAAGCTGACCCAAAATTTTTCTATGGACGTGTAAAGGATGAAAAAATCTAGGCAATCTGAAGAAGGAAAAAAAAAAAAAAAAAACCTAAAAGATTTCTGCTATCAGAGATTTATTGTCCTGTGGACTTGGTGTAGGCAAAGTCAGATATGCAAATCGATCAGAATACAGAAGCCAGAAACTCACACATACACATGGACCTGATGCATGATCAAAAAGAAAAACTATTGTGAAAACACACACACACGCACACACACACACACACGCTGATACAGTGAGGGAAATGGCCTTTTCAATAAATGGTATTGTGTCAATTCAGTATCGATAAGAAAAATGACTCTTGAATTTATATTTTGAATTTCCACCTAATTCTATTATAGGTGAGTAGTAAATATAAATATAAAAAGGTAAAATGATAAAGTAAAAACTTTTAAATGTCCACCAAATAATGGAATGGAGATATATAAATCTCCATTAATTGAATATTAATTGAATATTACTGTCATAAAAAAAGTTTGATACATGCTACAACATAATGAACCTTGCAAACTTTACGCTAAACAAGTGAGTAACAAATTACATATATTACTTGATTCCATTTTTATTAAATGTCCAAACAGGGCAAATCTATAAAGTCATAAAGAAAATTAGGGGTTGCTTAGGGCCTGAGAAGATTGAGAATTAGAAGAGCAATAGCTCAAGTGAAGGGGATTTCATTCTGAAGTGGTAAAAAAAGTTCTAAAATGGATTGTAGTCATGGTTGCCCATATCTGTGAATACACTAAAAAACACTAAATGTAAATGAACTCTTAAATGTAAAAAAACAAAAAAATAAAACAAACAAAAACCTCATCTTAATCGAACCATAAACCATTAAATGGGTGGATTGTATGGTCTGTGAATTTTATTTGGTAAACTGCTATTAAAAAAAAAGAAAAAAGTAAAAACTTCTAGAGACCAGTAAAAGATGAAAACATTCATGGCCCTGAGCTATAGGCAGATTTCTAAACAAGACAAAAAACACAGTAGACATAAAGAAAAAAATCATAAATTGAACTACCTTAAAAATAAACTTTTCTGGGACTCCTGAGTGGCTCAGTCAGTCAAGCACCTGCCTTCCACTCAGGTCTTGATCCCAGGGTTCTAGGATCAAATGCCATATTGGGCTCCTTGCTCAGCGGGGAGCCTGTTTCTCCCTCTGCCTGATGCTCCCCCTGCTTGTGAAGGAATGCGCGCGCTCTCTCTCTCTTTCACAAATAAATAAAGTCATAAGATTAAATTTATCTTTAAATGAACATATGCCAGGAAGAGTGTAAAAATCCAAGCCACAATGTAAGAGAAGACATTTGTAATGCATCTATCTATAAAGGACTCCTTTTCATAACATACAAAGAACTCTCAAATTCAGTAACAGACAACCTAATGGCAAAAAGGGCAAAAGGGGGGCACCTGGGTGGCTCAGTCGTTAAGAGTCCTGGGATTCAGCCCCGCCTCAGGCTCCCTGCTCAATGGGAAGCCTGCTTCTCCCTCTCCCACTTCCCCTGTTTGTGTTCCCTCTCTCACTGTGTGTCTCTCTGTCAAATAAATAAATAAAATCTTTAAAAAATAAAATTAAAAAAAAAAGGTCAAAAGGGCTGAACTTTACAAAAGAGGACATCCAAATAGTAAACAAACCTATGAAAAGAAGCTCTTCATCATTGACAGAGGAAATTCAAGTCAAAGATACACTGCAAGACCACTACGCACCTACCATCATAAATAAAATTTTAAAAATGAAGAAAATACCAACTGTTTATAAGAACAGAGAACATTCAGATCTCCCATGTTGCATCCACTTGGCGCTACCTACTAAAGGTGTTTATACTCCTATTTTTTGATTCAACAATTCATATTCCAATACAGTAAACTATCTAATACCTATTAAGTGTTAGACTTGATAAATAGGTTGTGGTACTCTTATAAAACAGACCCGTATGAAGCCATGAGAATGGCTGGTCTACAACTACATCCATTAACATGGATGTAATTATCACAAACATAATAAACTACAATACTAAGAGAAAAATCTAGCCACAAAAGCCATGTAGATTGTATGTTTCCATTTCTACACATTTCAAAACCAGTTGAAACAAAACAATGAGGATGAAAGTCAGGTTAGTGATTACCCACGGGAGAAGACGGGAAAGAGGTTTCTAATCACGGGAGGCGCTTGAAGGGGTCAGACTATGCCCTTCGGACAGGAGGACTCCTTTGAGCTGAAAGCAACTGAGAAACAGCAGACACTGGAAGAACTTCCCGCCCCACTTTTGGCTTAAAACCTTTGTAAAGGTTACAGAAATGTGCGTTTATCAAAGTATTTCTTCTCCCCATCAGGAAACGGAGAACAACTCTCATTTGTGTAGCAAACCTTACGAACCAACCGTTACTCCTCACAGAGTTCCTGGTCACCTTCCCACAAGTACCCAACCCTAGCCCGCCTGCCCTTCTAGTACTGGTTCCGGCCCCACACTTCAAGGGCTTGGAGGGACTGGAGAGGAGTAAGTTCTGCGGTCTCGGAGAATATGCAGGTTTCAGGAGCAGGGAACTCACCGAGGAGGCGCAAGTTCGCTGCAGGATCACGCGCTTCCTCACCGCAGGGCCTGAAGGGCTGAAAAGACGACGCATGTGGACGCCGATGCGCATGCGCCCAGACAGTCTCAGCGTCACGTGCCAGTTCACGGCTGCGCACTGGAAGATGTCTCCCGAGTGGGGACTGCCGGCGGGTTACATAATACGAATTCGGGAGAGGGTGAGGCGCCCCTAGCCGCAGGGTTCCAGATACCCGGTCAGCCAGTCTTATCCCTTCCAGGGCCTCCACCAGCTCTGCAGCTCCCATGACCAGCTGTTAGCTTTATGCGTCCTGGGTCCTTCATGACCCCGGGGTTAAACCAGGGGTCCCCTCAGATGATGACTCGTTGGGCAGCTATGTGGCTGCAGCTGAGGCGGTCGGTCCCCAGGGCAGCAGTGGAGGCTCGCACAAGAGAAAACAGTATCCAGAGAATGATTCCCAAAGTAAGTGACAATTTTCTTTACCAAGAGCCTCAGGATTCAAACCGCTGATTTGTTTCGGACTGGGAGTCGGATCACCCAGGGTGTTCACTCCTATCCCCGTGGATTTAATGAAGATGCTACATTAGCGGAGTGCTGGGCTGTGAACGCAGTGTCCGCCTGCAATGGCACAGGTGTCCCCTTGTGAGGTAGTGATAGTGTTCAAGACCGTCCATTTTAGGATACGTCTGGGTATCCGGTGAGTACAGGCTTTATCAGCTAAAGTTTAAGGTTGCGGGTGTGTGTGTGTGTTTAGTTTAATAAGAGCTTTGATGTGCTGTACTGTCCTTCAGGCCAATAGAACAACGATGGCAGCCAAATGATGACAGTGGAAAACAGAACGTGCCAACCAGGACTTGAGGAGAGGGAGGTGGACAGCTTTTGTTTCCATGCGGGCACATTCTCCTCTATGTCCAAGAAAAACTCAGAATGCAATGGCCAGCTCACCCAGATGGAAGCCCCAGTCAAATGTTTGTGACTCGCAACCAGTGGGTCCTATTTGGGGCTACCCAATAAATACCTAGATTGTGTGAACAGTCAGTGTCAAAACAGTTGGCTCCCCCTTAATGTGACAGAGAGGCTGTGTAGGTTCCAGTGATATCCATCCCATATCCCAGGTACAATGGGGTTGTTTTATTTAGAGTGGTTTTTCTGTTGCCAACATAATGGTGCTTGAGTGCTAACCAGGGGCAAGCCCCATGAATCTATTACTCTAAAAGTGAGTTTACCTACCTCTTGCTGGGTGTGAAGCTAAAAGACAACCAAGCCAAAAATAGGAAAAGGAAGGGTTTTATCTGCAAAAAGTAAAAGAGGACACTAGTGATATTTCCCAAAGCAGGGTCTCCTTGGATAACAAAATGAGGAATTATTAAGCTGAGAGTACATACATATTCATGAAGGGGCTTGTGTGATGGGGAATTCAGCACGGAACTAGAGCAAGAGCCATCTCTAAGTGACACAGTCCAGGTCTAAGTTGATCAAAGTCCCAAGGGCCAATAAGGGTTAGTTAGCATCATTAATTCTCTGACTCCAATTGTTTGGGTATTCAAGTACTCAAAGGAGTTTAAATCCTGAAAAGAGAACTCTATAATGTATTCAGTCTTTCCTTTTGAATCAGCAATGAGAATTTTACCACTGATGTATTGTCCCTAATATTATTAAGCTATCTTCTGACCTGCTTGTAACTATTTATTCTTACATTCTTTTGTTTCCTTAAAATAATTAACTACTGAGTTCTGTAATTCTGCAATTTTAACATACCCCTGAAGTTCTGCAAAAAATGTGCTTTGGGCAAAAAACACTGGTCAGGCATACATCACAAGACGGCCAGGGGCCTGAAATGACTTTTCTTATGACAAGAAGCTATGTCTTTCTCTTTTTCCAAAGATCCCTAACTTGTTCTGCCTATAAATCCATCCCAAATCTGAGTATAGCCACCCATGACTCTGATGATGGTATTTTTAGGACCCCGCTGGCCAGCAGTTTGATGGGTTGCCCATGTAGTTTCACTGACAGATAAAGAATACCCACATCCAATGTTTTTGGTAGGTATGTATCACAGGTCAGGTGTTGGGATCAGTACTGGTAACATCAGATGAATTAAGAATGCTAATCCTAGGTTTTTCTTCCTTAATATGCTGCTCTAGTGCCTTTCAGCCCCTGTTCCAGAAGTAGTGACAACTACCATGGCAATCTCAATGAGCCAGAGAATGGCCACATATTCAATTGCTGGATTTATTTCTTTGCTGGGTTTGCAGGTGGACCCCATTGTAGTTGGGTGTTTCTGTTAGATGACCATTTCATGACCAAAAAACCACCAGAATGGTAGAAGTCTAAGATCAAGAAGACAAATACTTAGTAGGAACTTGTATGAGAAGTTCTTTCCCTTCTGTAGGAATTATATGTGTGTAATGACCCTTAGATGTTAATGTGGCTTCAGCCTTAGGAACTCGACCTGCTTGTACACACCTTATGTGTTGGCCTTGGGGGCATTACTGTCAAGCATGAGGAGATGGCCTGGGGGTGGGATATGCCAGATCAGGATCCCCATCTTCTCCTCCCCAAGGATGCATATTCCATTTCAGGCGTATTGCATTTAACAGGTCCAGCTTACATGAGGACAATGAGATCTCAGTGGAGAGTGAGTAGTTCCCTCTTACCCAGGGGGTGTGATGTAACTCGTACATCTCAGTGGGACATCATATTGCAAATTCTAGAAGCTAATGCCTCTCCCAGGCATGATGGGGTTTTGTATTCTCAGCAGCATAGAACTTTGCTTCTCGCTAGGGATAGGGGCATGGGTTGTTTCCCATGACTTTTATGCCTTTACACTGTGGATGTCTCAGTAGGGGTCCCCAATCTGGCATAAGGGCAACAGGCCCTAGTGGTTGATCATTCAAATGTGTTAAAGCCTGGAATCATGCCTTAGTCCACTGGCCGAGATGGTTTTGATTTATAGTAATTAAATATGCTGCTTTTATATTCCTTTTTTCCTTTCAACCACCTTTTTTGCATGTAGGTTAAAGGGGAGAAGGAACTTTCAATTCAATGCTATGTTTTTGTGCCCAATCTTGAACATCATGACCCTTAAAATGTGACCTTGATCGCTGTACTAGGGTATGCACATATGGTATGCATACATGGTATGCATTATTTTCTCTAATCCCCAAAATGGAGGTGATCTGGTTTATGTGACAACAGGGAAGACCTTGGGTTAAGCTAGATGCAGCGTCCACACAAATCAAGGCATAGTCAGAATCCTCACTTGGAGGGAGGGGACAATATAATTAATTTACCAATTTCTCACCGTTTGGGAACTCCAGTGGATGGCCCCAGATTCATTTGGCAGTTTCCTGGGGTGTTGTTTAGCACACACAGGAAGGCAAATCCTCAGTCTTTCTTTTGTAAATTTAATTTGCAGTCTCCAGTAATAACAACCTAAAAGTGCAGAAGAAAAATTTTTTTTCTATTCCATATGAGAACACCAGAGGAGTTTCTAGAGTACGTTAATCATTTACTTTTTTAGTCATTATATAGGTGTTATCTTTTAGTGAAAATTTGTGGAGCTCTATACATATGAGATTATGTGTAGTTTACTTTAATAAACGCATAGTTGAAACATGAAAGAAATATCGAGGGCCATTTAATCCTGAGGACCTCCAGTAATCCAATTAATGTCCTCAGTTAAGTTTTCTAAACTTGGCATATTGTTGTAGTAGATCCCTATAGTAGAAACGGTCAGGTTTATTTCAGTATTTATTCTCTAATTGATACTTGTCAATGGAACCTTGCATTTTTATGTGAGCAATAGCTTTCCAGGAGAAAAAAGAAAAATTGTATTTCCCAGCTTCTCTTCACTTAGGCATACCATGTGACTGAAGTACTGCCAATGGGATATAAGCAGCAGTGTTGTGTCTAACTTTTAGAGAGTATCTTTAAACCCCTGTGGCATACTTGAGTTCCTCCTTTCAGATTTTCTCCTGGTCGGAATATAGACAGGATGGATTTTGAAAAGGAAGCCAAATGCTAAGTATTACAATGAAATAAATTAGAAAGTCCCCTATATTTATTTGAGATGAAAATGTAATATGTTCTCTTTATTTAACCCACTAGTATGTTGAGGGATCTCTCACAAGAATCTAATAGTAATTAATGCATTTCTGTTTCCCACTTGCTAGCTGTGCAACTTTGGCATATCAGTTGCAGTTAAAGAACTTCCCTTATGTGTTGAATGGAAAACATATAGCACCTGTCTCAGGGGTTGTGTATAATATATGGGATTACCCATGCAAAGAGATTACTTTATGTCCTGGCATACAATAGGCACTCAGTAAATTCTAGTTTGTTTGTTTGTTTGTTTGTTTGTTTTAATTTTATATTTTCTGTGGCTTAACTCCACTTAAGCTCAGGATGACTAATTCTGCATTTCAAGATGCATGTTGAATAAATATTCAACTCCTGATGTCTGTTTATAGCTGCCTACCTTGATAGCTATAAATACCTCAAACCCATCGTGTCTGAAAACTAACTCATATTGTTTTCAACTCGCTCTTTTTCTGAATTTTCCTTTCTGACTAATGTCATTACACCTATGTAGTTATGCAAACAAAATAATACCAGTCACTTTAGGCAATTTATTATGTACAATATAGTCTCTAAGATGGTCTAAGTTGTCTTTATAGTCTCATATCTATTCACACTCCTCTTTTACTTGTCTCTTATTTGAGTATTCATCTGACTTGCATTTCTGTAGGAATCTCATAATTGGTCTATCTACCTATACATCACCACCAAAAAACCTTTTTATAGATGGTTATTAATCAGGCCATCATACTACTTTTTTTTTTTAAAGATTTTTTATTTATTTGACAGAGAGAGATCACAAGTAGGCAGAAAGGTAGGCAGAGAGAAAGAGGGGGAAGCAGGCTCCCTCCTGAGCAGACAGCTTGATGTGGGACTCAATCCTAGGACCCTGAGATCATGACCTGAGCCAAAGGCAGAGGCTTAACCCTCTGAGCACCCAGGTGCCCCCAATATCTTACTTAAAAGCATTTCCGAGACATGCTTTTGGATACAAATAAAATCCAGACTTCATTCCATAGTCTGAAAAGTTTATGTTCTATTCCTTCCTAACTTTCAGTTTCATTCCATGTTTCTTTCCCAATCAGACCCTTAATTTCAGCTATAAAAATAGCTAGCATTTATGGAGTCATGCACTTCTCTAAGCACTTGACATAAGCTATCTTTTTTAATCTGCTGAGCAACCTTATGAGCTAGATATCATTATTATTGCCAGATGTTATTGCCAGATGAGGAAAGTGATACATAGAGACATCAGAGGCTTATCAAAGTTTGCACAGCAAGCAAGTGGTTTGCCAGGGATCAAGCCTAAATGGAGTTTGCACTCCACTCTGGGACTTTGCTTCTCGCCATCCTAAACCCTAAAGTACTGAGCACTTTATTTTTCAATTTCTTTGTCCAGAATGCACCCCATTTGGGTAACATGCCTCTCAGCTGGGAGATTCCTCAAAATTCTCTTCGGTGGCTCCCCCTACAAAGACTTCCAGACCCAAGCAGGAAGAGCTGGGCACACTTTCTTTGTGTTCCCGTAGCATAGGCATTGTGCTTTCCTTACAGCCCCTGTCCTCTATTATTACTGTTTCTTTGTCTCTGATCAGTGTGTAAGTTTAGATGAGACCTGTGTTATTTAATTGAGTGTCCCAAAACATAAAAGAGTGCATAGGACATGCTAGATATTCTACAATCATTTGCTAAACAAATTATAAGAAAAGAATAAGTTAATTGGTGAGTGAAAGAAACATATACATATGCATGCAACAAAACAAAACCATGTTACGCCATGGGAAAAGCAATTTACTGGCAGGCAATCCAATTTTTATATTTAATTTCGGAGTTAAAGTTCTGTATGGATTTTATGAGATTTCTTGGTGTTATTTAGATTATAGAGAAAAGCAGGTCACATGAAGTGGTTAAAAATCAAACCTCACAAGTTATATCAAGACAGAAATACTCTACACGCCCTCTCAGCTGCATGGAACAGATGCCCTTCTTGGTGGTAACAGCCACAGCCGCTGAATGATGTTGTGTATGATAAAACTTGGATCCTATCCTCAGAAATCAGCTGTTAATAAAAAGGACAATCTTTTTCAGGGCCATGAGCATAGGTTCACATCTTCACCAAAGCAGAGAGGCAGCAGGGATTTATTGATTACACAGCTGTTAAGTTCCTCCCATCCAACCCCATTCCACTTACTTTCCCCAAGCCTGCCTTGTGTGCTAGGAAAGTTCCAGCCAGATGCCTGCCTGCCCTCCTGAACTGTATTCATTCTAGACTTGGTCTATCACAGTAGCCACACCTCCGTGTCTTTTGACTGTCACAGCCCATCTCTACTTTGAATCACCATGCCAAAATAAGGCTCTTCTCAGGACTCTACCCCCTGGACCTCTCAACCATGTACTTTTCAAAACAGTATACTCAAGTAG
The DNA here is from genome assembly GCF_022355385.1 of Mustela nigripes. Taxonomy (NCBI): domain Eukaryota; kingdom Metazoa; phylum Chordata; class Mammalia; order Carnivora; family Mustelidae; genus Mustela; species Mustela nigripes. The sequence goes on from NC_081564.1 coordinate 62,376,642, forward strand.
ATAATTTTTAGTCTCTTACATATCTAAATGATGTGATTTATTTAGCCACCTTGGGATCTGGTATCCAGAGACATATTGAATTCCATTAACAGATGATTTCCAGAAAGGATCTGTTATCTCTCCTCACAGGTCACATTTTTATATTTTAACAAGAAAAGCAATCTTAGAATTGCTTTTGCTTAGAATGATCTTGCCCAAAATAATAACTAGAAATGGAAGTTTAAGAAGCTGGGGAAAATATCCTTGCTTTTGACCTCAGCTTACTAGTAGTACTAATATGTTTGTGCTACTAACTGAATTACCACTGACATTAATCAAAGAGGAAAAGATCAAATATATATAAATTGAACTAAACAAGTGAAATTATCAGACATGCTATGAAGGTGGCTGAGAAATGAGAACACAGGTAGCAAGCTGTGAGCAGCCACATCAAAACCATAGGAGAATAAGAAGGGAGTGAAAGAAGCACAACTTCGTGGATAATAACCAATGGCCTAAAAACAACAGCATTTGCCACTGTGTTTCATAAATTCCTAGTTTGAATTTTCATGGCACAGTTGCAGAAGACTTGAAAGGAATTTAGAAGATAAAGCTGCAAGTGGAGAAACTCACCAGATAATTTACTGGCCCAGGAGTTATTATTTGTGGTCAATGCTGTATTTACTTTTATCTTCCTAATGAAAAATGAAATGCAGCATGAAAGGTGGAAGTGGGATTTTTGGTCTCAAAATATTCTCCTACATTTGGTTTCAAATGTTCTCCTATCCATTACTCCCCATCTCCTGATAGGCCTTCATTACTAGTCAGATGGGTTCAGAGGAGGCAGTGCTTCTCCCAGGAGCTACAGTGGAACCTGGAGATTGAAGATCTATAGACTGAATCTTTAATACATTGATTCAGAAGAAAAAGAACAAAAATCTATTAAAGGAGAGTCCTTCCTATGTAAGTGAGGACAGTGGTCTTCACCAGAATGAAGGCATAGAACCTCAATCAAGGGAAAAGTATAACTAGTGCAGGTTCCATAAATGTCATATGCTGATGTATCAATACCCTAGAATGTTCTCTGGTTTGTTCTTAGGTATTAAGGACTCTGGGTTAGCGTTATATTTATGTCCCCTTTTAGTTGCATTATTGATCTGGTTGTCTATTTCTTTTTTTTTTTTTTAATATCTTATTCGGTTATTTGACAGAGAACCAGAGAGCACAAGTGGAGGGAATAGCAGACGGAGAGGGAGAAGCAGGTTCCCCACTGAGCAGGGAGCCCAACGTGGGGCTCATTCCCAGGACCCTGGGATCATGACCCAAGCCTAAGCCAGATGTTTAATCATCTGAGCCACCCAGGCACCCCTGGTTGTCTACTTCTATGTAATAAGCCACCTCAAAATTTAGCAGCCTATTATAATGGTTTATTATCTCAATGATTCTGTGCGTCAACTGAGCTCAGCTGGACAGTTCTTGCTCAGCTGTGGATGTGGTTGCAGTCAGACAACATGTGGGACTGGAGTTATTGAAAAGATGGACTGGTCTAGATTACCAAGATTGATCACTTACATGGGTGGACTTGTTGCTGGCTGTTAGCTAGGAACCAGAGTTATCTATAGGAGCACCTATATGTGGTTACTCCATGCACCTTGGGCTTCTCAGCATGGTTGCTAGGTTCTCAGTATCACTACCACACATATTCTATTGGACAACAGTCACTGGCTCTACCTCACTCAGGTTCAAGTGGGTGGAGAAATGAACACTGTCACTTGATGAAGGAACAGCGAGATGATACTGGAGAACTAAGTAATGAGAAATATTGTCATGATCATCTTTGGAAGAGACAGCCTTCCAGAATTATTGATATACATACTGGTTTGTTAAGCTTCTAGATAGCATGTACCCAAACTGCCCAATTCCTCCATATATTCGAGCCTCTCCACTTGTCTTTGGAGCCCTTTCTACTTTAAGTGCTCTAGTCCATGAATATTCTGTTCTGTCATGTTCTTTTGAATATTAGTCTTTCAACCTCTTCTGCCAAAGCTCTCCTATCTTGTGTTCTAGTTCCTAAAGGTAATCATGAGTGATGTGGGACATTTTGGTTTTCTTCTTCTGTGTTCATACCTCTGTCCAGGTATCTACTAATAAAATTAGGCTTCCAGGAGATTTAGTACAATATGACTGTTAAAAGGTAAACTGAGGTATACTAAATTTTTGAATAGTATATTTGAGCAAGCAGCTGTTCCAATCAGGCAGTGCCAAACCAAAAATGGTTAGGAGTGCTCTACTAGTAAGAGCTAAGGAAAAGGCTTTTAAAGAACAAGTTTGGAAGTAAAACAAGGAAATTATATGATTAAGTATATGTTAAGCTGTTCCTTTATTTGGGAAACCCTAGTTGGCTGTTTGTCATTAGTTGTTAAGTTTAGATTTCTTAACCTTAAGGCATTTATAGGAGCTGAATCTGGTTTGCTTATGTAGGCTACCAGAGTATTAGAACCACCTCACTCTATTGGTCTCCTTGTTTAATTACTTTCACAAAATGCATGTTTTTCACTCTGAGTAAGATTTAGGCTATAGAGTGCTGCAGAGAGCTTGGATATGTAGTATAAAAAACTTCAAGAAAATATGCTTTGCCATTCAATTTAAAGGTTTGAAACAAGACCATCCATTAGAAGCGAACTTCTTTAATTTCCCCTGATATGCCTGTAGCCCTTACAAAGCCCTTCAGGGGTGAAGCTGCTAGGACATGGTAATTCCCATCCCTAAAGTTGGGAGGCACCACACATGGAGGGGGCACCACACATGTATACAAACAAAACCTTTTATTATAGATGCAAAAAAATTCTCTCTGTCATCGGATCTACTTGTATTGCCCTCATGTCTTCCAAAAAAATCCCGTTAGTAATCATGGAATAGGAAATAAGCAACCATTACACAAAGCAAGACAGTGAAGTATCATGGTTAAGTATCACCCTTGGAGCTGACAGGCCTGAGTTCAAATCCCAGCCCTTTGACTTAGTCTGTGCAACTGTAGCATCTCTATCCCTAGGTTTCTTCAACTATAAAATGGGAGTGGTGGTAGTATCCATTTCCAAAAACTAGCATGAGAATTTCACTTAGTTGACATATAATAAGTATTACAGATATCTGCTATTACTATTATTTTGATCCTGACCACTTTTGAAGCACCTCCGTGGTGTTACAAGAGAATAGTAGAGAGTGTGACCAATATGAGATGACATGATACGCATCCTTTTGGTGGTGTGCTGGCTGGTTAATGTGTTACCCCTTCCAGGGAATATAATGCCATGAAAACCATCATTGTATCAATATGCTCCTGCTGTGTCCATGGCTCTTTAAGGAAAAGAGCATATGGTGGAATTTCAGGCACCACAGGAGGTCAATGAGGGGAATATTTCTGTTGAAGGGGAAAAAACTATTTTAAAGTTGCCAGTTATCTACTCATCAAATCCTCTGTGCTCTTCAAGTATAAAAATAAAATTATTTGCATGTTTCTTTCCATTTTTCATTATAAAGTTTTATTCTATGGCTTTTAGTTTCTAAAAATGCCACAAAGGCAGACAGTGACAGAGGTACCTCGTAAAATGTGAAGAAGTTCTGACTAGAGATAAATGAAAATTCAAAGCCCATGATCCATAATCAGGAAGAATATGTTGGCTCCAAAAGCTAATAGAGCAATGAGAATAGATAGAAAAAGATGTATTGTTTTAAGGAGTATTCTGACATAGATAGTTAATAAGCTAAGAAGAAAAACAGTCATGCACTAGCATGACTGCTATTCAAAAACAAACAAAAAATAAGCCAATCCCCCAAAAAACAACACCCCCCCAAAAAAAGTCATTTTCCACACCTAGTCTATTATATGAACTACTTAACTTACATAACAGGCCTAAGAGATTTTATTAAATCAGTTTTACTTCAGAGAAAATCAAGACTCAGAGAAATAAAATAACTTGCCCAAGTTCTGCAGGTGGTGGTTTTAGATGCCAAAAGTCAAACTCAAATGTCTTTGGTTCTGTGTTCAGTGTCTGAAACCCTATCCTTTGTTCACACATCAGTGCTAACAACACAAGTCCTGGTTTCTCATTTTGGCTGGAATGGTGGTCCATTATCCTAAAATGTTGTTCTGCCTTACCTTTCATCACTTCCCAAACCAACTCTTTATTCCAGCCAGAACAGTCTTCTTGGTGATCTTGTTCATCTGATTTGCCTGTCCCTGTCCTCTGTCCTCTGTCCCTTTCCTGTGCTTCCTGTCCTTTCCTCTATTCTACTGATTTAAATCTTGACATTCCTCAGAACAGCTTCAACACTCAGGCACCTTCTCCTGAACTCCGAAATTCAATGTCATTAGCCCTGAACTCAGTGTGTCACTGCTGGGGTTTAGCTTGCCCCATGTCATAGTGCCTTCTGTTTCTGTGAAGCATAGAGCTTGCCTCCCTGAATAGGGCAGTGTCTGATGCCTCTTCTTGGATCTTTATGTAATACATGGTAAGTCCTCAGTAAATTCTGGGTACTTGACTTTGGGTCAGTTCTTTGTCAGTTCTATGACAAAAGCCTAAGTCTTGGGATTAGTCTGTCACTGGTAAATAATTTCATGAGAATAATTTTTTGGGAATGAAGGTGATTGGAGGAGTTTATAGGAGAAAGTCCATTTGTAGAGGATGGCACATTTTTCCTTCTCCTTTACAGAAAAGTCTTGATAGTACCTAGGTGGGAAAAAGCAAAAAAACTTTATAAATGCAAATTGCAACATAAATGCAATACCTAGCCATGTTGTTGCTGTTCTTTAGTGTTCAGATTAAATAAAAGTGTTGAATCAGCATTGAAAATAAAGAGGTAAATTAACAGGTCTTTGCAAGATGGCCTTCAAATTTTCCATGATAATAATAAAAACTATGGCTAAGGTAAACTATGGCTAAGGTAAATATATATGTATATACATATATATTTCTTTATGGGTTATGTATATATATGCAAGATCAGGTCTAATAACTTGAAAATCTTAACATGCAGATATATGAGTGTGACTGTCTTTTATGCACTGGATCTTGGACTTGCACTTAATCTTTCTGCAACTCAATCTTATTATCTGAAAAACAGTCTCAATAGTACAATTACAAAAGTTTGTTCACTTGTTTTGAATCATCTGCATCTTCTGACAGAATTAATCTTAGTTGAAGATCTGAAGTAGGGAAGCTTTTTAACCGAAAACCCCTGCCTGCTTTTCTAGAATCTATGTCTAGATTCTATATCCACCAACCCATTTCCCATCTTTCCAAGGTAGCAAGCTATCATACTGCCCATGGTTTCTTCCTAACAAATCCATATCTGTGTTTTGAAGTTTGCAACAATTTACTTGGATACTATCTTCTGTGTCTTCACAGATGTGTATAAGACAGAAACAAACCCCATTTCCAGATATGAAAATTTAGTTTTAACCTTAAGGAGGTTAAGAACGTTAAGAAGCATAGTCAAAGGGATTTTAAATATTAGAGCAGGTAATTGAATCCATATTTCTTTCTTAGCGCCATGTTCTTTCATAGGATCCAACACTGTAGATGATGCTGCAAAGTGATGTCATTGCATAGGGTCTATGCCCTCTGTCCCATAGTTCTGCTATCCTGCCCTTCCTCTCTACCCAGAGGGATGCTCTACTCTCCAGTTCTTCATTTAAACAGGATACTAATTCTCCTAAAATCTCAAACATACCACAATAGGGTCTGTGTTCAGTAACTAATGAAACCAAGTTATCTCGGTAAGTATCCAAAAGGGTGATTTCAGAGTCGACACACTAAACATAAGAAGTGTAATGGTAAAAATTTGGAGTTTCAGGGCCTGATTAAAAAGGAAATAAGGCACACAGAGGGCTTCTAAGTTCTTTCTTCTGAATCTCCAACACAATTGTTTTGTCTTCAACCAACACACAGTGGCAATAGTTGAAGATAGATAGAAGAGGAGATTCAATAGATGTAAAAGGAAAAGCCCTGTCTCTAGGATTAGACAGGTATACAGACATAAATGTGTAGGTTTTTTTTTTTTTAACTAGGCAAGATTATAAATTGCAAATACAGCATATAGTACGGCAGCATGTGATCAAGTTCTGAACTCTGAGATGTCCAGCTGAAGTGTTTAGTGAAAAGTTGAAAGAAGAGGTAAAGGTGACTATGAGGAATGCATTTCAGAAGGTGTATTTGCACTGAGCTCCAAAAGACATGAATGCTCTGGAGGTGGTGGTGATGCTGGCACTGGGGCTGACAAAGTGTTGGAAAACTAATTCACGGTTTCTGTTGAAGAAGATTCATATGACCTTCACCTCATCTCCCTCCTTCTACACTAGGATGGAAGAGAGAATCAACATGTGGAGAAAGGAAGGGGAAGGTATGCCCTGGATATCATGACACAGGGATTCTGAAAGCAATATGGAAGAAATCTTAAGAGATAAATAGGGGAATGTCTGTCACTTGTGTTAAACTACAATTTCCCAATAACATTGCTTTTCCATTTGTGCTTTATCTCTTCCCTTGTGTCTTGGGCCCTGTGCCAGGCCCTGGGATGCTCTAGTCTTGAAATACTTCAGAACAGCACTTTCCTGCTCCCTGGAGACAGCTGAATTCTAGCACATCTGTGCATTTTATAGAAACTGAAGCACAGGCAAATAGGCTTGTTTTGAGCGGGGAAGTAGATGGAGAGGTGTCCAATCTTCTTTACCTTTATCAGACTCTTTGAATACAATTTACTTCATTGTCCAGAGGGTTGCTTTATTTGGGTGGACATAATAATCTGGACACTCTTAAAGATAGGCAGAAGAATAATTAAGGGGACTTGGGGGAGCCCAACTCCCTTATCTTGAACTGCTGACACTCTTCAATTTTCTACTTCATTTGGAATAACACCTTCTCTTACCCTGCCCCCATTTCAGTTTTACTTAATAGACTTTATTTTTATAGCAGTTTTAGATATACAGAAAATTGATCAGAAAATACAGTTCTATAAAGAACTTCTCAAACTCAACACACATAAAGCAGATAATCTTGTCAAAAAATGGGCAGAAGATATGAACAGACATGTCTTCGATGAAGACAAAAAATGGCTAACAGACACATGAAAAAATGTTCATTATCACTAGCCATCAGGGAGATTCAAATCAAAACCACATTGAGATACCACCTTACGCCAGTTAGAATGGCCAAAATTAACAAGACAGTAAACAACGTGTGTTGAAGAGGATGTGGAGAAAGGGGATCCCTCTTACACTGTTGGAGGGATTGCAAGTTGGTGCACCACTTTGGAAAACAGTGTGGAGATTCCTTAAGAAATTAAAAAGAGAGCTACCTCATGACCCTGCAATTGCACTACTGGGTATTTACCCCAAAAATACAGATGTAGTGAAAAGAAGGCCCATCTGTACCCCAATGTTCATAGCAGCAATGGCCATAGTCGCCAAACTGGAAAGAACCAAGATGCCCTTCACTGATGAATGGATAAAGAAGGTGTGGTCCATATGTACAATGGAGTATTATGCCTCCATCAGGAGTACCCAACTTTTGTAGCAACATGGATGGAACTGAAAGAGATTATGCTGAGTGAAATAAGTCAAGCAGAGAGAGTCAATTATTATATGGTTTCGCTTATCTGTGGAGCATAAGGAATAACACGGAGGACATGGGGAGATGGAGAGGAGAAGTGAATTGGGGGAAATTGGAGGGGGAGACAAACAATGAAAGACTGTGGACTCTGAGGAACTAACTCATGGTTTTGGAGGGGAGGGGAGTGGGAGGTTGGGTGAGCCTGGTGGTGGGTAATGTGGAGAGCATGTATTGCATGGAACACTGGATGTGTGCATAAACAATGAATTCTGGAACACTGAAAAGAAATTAAAAAAAATAACAACTCTTATAATAAAGATAAACTTTTGAGATTCTCATAAAAAAAAGAAATACAGTTCTATATCCCCCCCTCATTCCCAGTTTACCCAGTTACTAACATCTTACTTTAGTGTGGTACATTTGCTATAATTGATGAACAAAGATTAATGCATTTCTATTAACTACAGTTTAGTTTACATTAAGGTTCATTTCTTGTATTATATTGTTCTTGGTATTGAACAATGTGTATATCATATATGCACCATTAGAGTATCATACAGAATACTTTTGCTGCTTGGAAACAAAATATTTTTGCTAAATAACCTTTTAGTGTTGTAATTAGAACATAAACTGTGTAGTCAAACATGAGTTCAAATTGTGGCTCCTGGATCTATGTGACCCTTACATGCCCAACTTCTCTTTCAGACACATGAGAAGTAGTACCAATCTTTTAACTGGTAATCATGAAGAAAAAAAGAGATGACATTTGCCAAAATTCTCATTCACCCACTCAGCAGTATAGTAATGAGGAATCATAATTGTGAGTGGCTGAATAAGATGTTATAGCAAGAAAAGAAGAATCTCTATCATGAGGTATGGCATGGCAGAACTGGAGAGGAGGCATGTGCATACTTGTGTGTGTGTGTATCTAAACAGTATTTGAGCAATTGTAGAGGAATAGGAGGACCCTGGGGACTGACAGTTAAGAAGGTAAATGTGTTGGGTGCAGGTCTCAGAAACAAAATTAGAACATCAATAGACACAAACATGTATGCTGTATAACTGAAAAGATAACAAATCTGAGTGTAGGCAATAGTATTGAAATCTCAGTTATCTTTCTTTCATTCAATGGTATGCCTTTGACATTTTTTTTATCTTATTAAAGAGAAAATTGTTTTACATTGTAAAACTATGCTATGTTTTGGGGGGTTTTTTAGTAGTATTACTACTGTTTAATTTCAGGAATCTTATAATAACATACTTTTTTTTGTTTTGTTCTGGTAACTTACACAGATAAACATAAATATACCACCCCAACCAGTGGTATGTTGCTTTCTTAGCAGAGACTTCACTTTAATGTTGGCTTATTCTGTTCACCCCACCATCCCCAGACCCTACATTGGAGGACATGAAAGATGAGCTATATCTAGTCCTATAGCATTATATTCTTACTGTGGGCCTATGAGACAAACATCTGAATAAAAGGTTAAAACACAAGAAAATCTTTAGCAGGAAGTTTAATTGTGTTTGAGGGATTAAAAATTGACTTCCAGTATTGCTGTGTTAAATAAAGTCCTCCTTTCAGTAGAGCTAGGCACTTGAAGACTGGGGCACCTGAGAGGGAGGCCAGCAAGCTCTTTTACTACTGTTGAAAATAAGGAGCAACTACATCAGAATTCTACTAGTTTTTGGGAACTATTACTAAGTTCAAAAAAGTAGTTCTTGGTATTTCAGGCTGGTGACCCTTCTGCTCTTTCCTTAAAGATTTACCACATACAGCTAGGTAATCTACTTTATTCCTCTATTGTTTTGTACCAAGAAAAACTCTCTAGTTTGTGACACTACCGGTCATAAATAACTGATAATATTTTAAAGCTTTTAAAATTTTCATTATTATTATTATTTAAATATTTTATTTATTTATTTGATAGTGAGAGGGAACACAAGCAGGGGAAGTGGGAGTGGGAGAAGCAGGCTTCCCACTGAGCAGGGAGCCCAATGTGGGGCTCAATCCCAGGACCCTGGGACCATGACCTGAGCAAAAGGAAGATGCTTAATGACTGAGCCACCCAGGCGCCCCTTTCATTACCATTTGACCCATCAGAATCTTACCTTAAAGTAGAAGAAGAATCGTACCTTAAAGTAGAAGACAACTCACTCAGTTGTTGAATTGCAGAGAAAACATTTGAGGAAGTAGATGCAGGAGACAGGGAGAAATGGGGATTATCGAGGGTAACTGAAACCAGACTACCTACCAGTATGTTCCCCACAGTGCAGAGAAGTGAATCTTGCCCTAGATTCTACCTATCTACATTACAGCTGTTCTTTTTCCAGTCATGGAAAAATTTAAGAAATGGGGTTGAAGGTATCTGACTTCAATGTTTATAAAAGCATCTTTTGGAGGGAATTCTCCTTCCAACATAAAATGACAGGTTGCTTTTGGAGAGAGAATTTGGGAGGAAAAAGAGAGAAACAATTTTTCTCATTCTGTTAATGCATTACCTCAGCATTGCAGTTGATGCCAACTGTCCCCTGTGGTGCTAGGCTTTCTCTCAGTCCATGGGCCATTCTTTGATGATGTTGCACAGAGAAGCCCCTCCATCAGAGGAGGCCCTGCTTATGAATATGAACATGGACATACTGATCAGGACATTCCCACATACATAAGAAATGGTTATCTAGGACTGGTTCCCATTTTTCCATTTCAAATTTGGGCTTTGGGTTTTTTAGTTGCAGTTCTTTGATTTTATGCAAGGACAGCAGCATAAGGGAAGCTGGGAAGCTGCTCCACTAGGCTTCAAGCATATGCCTGAATTTGTTTACCACAAACAAAATCCTCTCAGCTACTGTTACTGTCACCATAGCAACAAGATTGGGGTTACTTCTATCAACAAAGCACCACATAAGGCAAAGGCAGGCATTTAATAAAGAAGAGCAATGATAATTATATAGCAGCCAGTTGCCAGCTCAAACGCAGAGTCCTTTTTCCAAATTGTAGTTCCATTTTCTATGTAGAAATGGAAATTATAACTTAATACGCTTTGGAAACCCATTCCTGTATTTGTCTGGGAGATGGAAAAATAAACAGCTGGAAATTCTCCACAGATCTTAATTCAGCTTCACAGCATAACCTTATTAGTAGGTTTATATGCCTCAGTAACATAAAACTGCCTCATTAATAAATAAGAATATAAACCAGAAATAGATATGGAAAAATTGATTTCTTTTTTTTAAAAGATTTTATTTATTTATTTATTTGAGAGAGAGAGATCACAGTAGGCAGAGAGGCAGCCATAGGGGAAGGCGGTGGGGGGTTGGGGGGGGCGGGAAGCAGGCCCCCTGCTGAGCTGGGAGCCTGATGCGGGGCTTGATCCCAGCACCCTGAGATCATGACCTGAGCTGAAGGCAGAGGCTTAACCCACTGAGCCACCCAGGTACCCCGGAAAAAATCAATTTCTGATTTTAAATATAAAATATTGAAATAAGGACCCAGAGAACAAGAATGTACTTACTGAGGAAAGAGATTAAGTAGACAACTAAGCTTAGATGGACTGAATTCATAGCTGATAAATTTTATTTACTATTATTCAACCATCCCATGCTCTATCCATTTCATAGTTCCATACTTTAATTGCAATCGGGTAGAACCATACTGGAGAAATACAGTGAAGAATATACATGGAAATATGCAGAATGATTCATTTACTAAGCTTTAATTGGCTACTGACACTATATACAATGAGCTAGGAACCATATTAATCCTAAAAGACATTAAAATAAATAAAATGAGGTCCTATTTTGAAAGACCTTGATAATTTCACTGAATGTGCAAATACAAATAATCTACACAGGATGTTATGAGTAAACAAAAGTTCTGGGAATGATACTGAGAAAATGCAGAGAAAGAAGTGCTAAATTTTAGTAGCAGATTTTGATATAACTTGAAGTTACATTCACTTTGGCCTTGAAAAATCAGAATACTACTTATGGGTAGAGAATGTGATCTCAATGGTAAAATTGACAAAATATACTCATAAATCTCAGCTCAAACTTTTACATCTTCATCTTTCCCCTCACCATAAATATCATTGCTAACTACCTGACCTTTCCTCTTGGATGGAGGCATTTATCCAGGTACAGCAAGATATATTAGCAATTTCCCAGACCCTGCCTTGGTCCATGTATTAGTTTCCTAGAGCTATTGTAAAAAATTAACACAAACTGTGTGGCTTAAAACAACAAAAATGTATTCTTTCACAGTTCTAGAAGATAGAAGTCCAAAATCAAGATGTCTATGAAGACATGCTCCCTCTGAAAATTCTGGGGAAGAATCTTCCCTTGCCTCTTCCAGCTTCTGGTGATTGTTGGCAATTCTCGGCATTATTGGTTTGTAGATACATCACTACAGTGATGTATCACTACATCACTCTACCTCTATCATCATTTGGCCTTCTTCACCCTGTCTCTCTTTGCTCTCTTTGTGGCTCTGTATCTCCTTATAAGGATACCAATCATTGGGTTTAGGATCCACTCTAATGCAGTATGATTTCATCTTAACTTTATTATATCTGGTTTAGGTTTAGGATTTAGGGGTTTAAGACTCAACATATCTTTGAATATGAACATATGAACATATGAATATGAACATATTTTTGAAAATACAATTCAACCACAGCTTTCTATGAGAAAGCATAGGGAAATCCTATCTATAACAGCCTTGTCCAGTGTATTGAGGCTGATCTGAATGCCTTCTGGTGGCAAGATGATGTTTAAACACTTAAAGTTCTCTTTGACCACTCTTAAACAAGTCACCGTGATTGGGAGAAGGAGATAATTTAATGCCCTGCTCCCACACAAAAAGTACCATCCCAGGAGCATGTATGGTGTCTTTAGAAGGCAAGTGTTATATGCAATTCTTAGAGACCCTAAATGAGAACTTAGCAGTTGAGGGGTGGGGGTGCAGATCGACAGTGTCTCCACAGTGGCTTTTCAGACAGCTGGTAGGCTAGTGTTATCCCAGCTCAGTCATAATAATTGAGTCTAATTCTGGTTTCTGGAGGGCTGCCTAAGGACAGTCAGTACATTCTTTTCTGTTCGTTCATGCTACCAGCTGGGTGGCATTTGTCTACTCCAACGGAATGACTGAGAACGAGGTTGGGAAAGACATCCTGAGGTGTTGATAAGTGATCTGCATGGAAAGTTCAGGAGCCAGAGCCATCCTCAACTATTTTTGACAGATATCTCACAAAGGTTAAAGGGATTGATGATAAAACTGTGTTCAGAGATCTACTGAACTTATGGGGCACCGTGGACTCAAGAGTCACTTGTAACCATTTAAGAGAATGACACCAGGGTATTTTCCCTTGTAAGGACTGCTCCAAGGGCAACACCGAAATACAAAAGATTGTTAATGACCCTCTGTCCTCTATTCCTTCTGATGTCTAACCTGTTTTGTCCCAGTAGCTGTGTTGCTGCTCTCCACTGCCACAAATTTTTATGTCCTATTCCAGTGGTTATAATTTCATACCCTCTCTCCCTTCTCCAGATCATCCTGTTCTCACATTTAGACTTATCCAGAAGGGCCAGGTGCAAGAGGAAGAGGGTATTTTTTATGATTATTACTATACTCAATATAGTGGTTATTATTCATGTGATCTAGAAGTGTGTTGATCCAATAAGAGAATCCAGATGGTTGAATCAAAATTAAGTTGTTTTTGTTTGTAATTTTTATTTAAATTTAATTAGTTAACATACAGTATAATACTGCTTTCAGGAAAAGAATTCAGTGATTCATTACTTACATACAACACCCAGTGTTCATCATAACAAAGTGTCATCTTTAATACACATCACAGAATCTAGCCTGTCCCCCATCCTCCTCCCTCCATCAACCCTTAGTTTGTTCTCAATCATTCAGTCTCTTAAGACTTCTTTCCCTCTGTCCTTTTCTCCCCTCCCATATGTTCATCTGTTTTGTTCCTTAAATTCCACATATGAATGAAATCATATAGTATTTGTCTTTCTCTGGCTGAGTTACTTTGCTCATTTTAATACACTCTAGCTCCAAACATGTTGTTGCAAATGGCAATATTTCATTCTTTTGATGGCTGAATAATATTCCATTGTGTGTATACATATATATACGTATGCACACACACACACACACACACACACACACAGCCATACCACATCTTCTTTATCCATTCATCAGTTAATGGACATTTAGACTCTCTCCATAGTTTGGTTATTGTTGACAATGCTGCTATAAATATTGGGGTGCATGTCCCCTTCACATCTGTAGTTTTTTATCCTTTGTGTGACTACCTAGAATTGTACAAAATTAAGTTTTGATACCTTAGGGCCCTTTTTGACCAGTTTGCCGGTTAAGGGGTTAACTAACCTTCTAGCCTAGGGTTACTGCTAGGAGAAGAAAAGTCCAGCTGTGGGCTACACCATGCCCAGGAATGGTGTAGATAGACTATCATATTTTCAAAATTGGTATTTTAATCTTAGGTGAAAAAACATTGCTTTTGGGATGGCCGTACTCAGTGACCAAAAATCCTCACTAAGGTGTGTGGACCAAGAGAAACTTAAGGATGTAGCATCAAAAATATTTTTGTGTCAATATTTTAGAAGTCTGTCCCAATGCTCAGTAATACCAAGAGCTTCTGGGTGGCACGAAGTGTGGAAGTTCCATCAAGTATCATGATTATCAGCCCATTGTCAGACTGCAAATGGTTTGGAAAGCTTAAAATGCTTGTTTTCAAGAGTCTCAAAGACATTAGATGTTTCAGCTGATCAAGGTGGAACAACAAAAAAGCAGTAACCAGAAAAAAGTGTTCTCAGAGGTGAGGTACCATTGAAAACCTGAAGAGGGAAGTCTAAAATATATAGTTTTTTCAGGAGTAGATGGGGAAGGCTCCCTTCACTACAAGAAAACTGGGTCAAATATTTTAAAGAATCACAAGTCTAGCATGCAGTTTCATCTGGGCTGGCAGAAACATAGGACTTTTACTTTTTTCCAGTTTATGATGGTGGATGTCTTGCCATATCTGGTACCATGATGAATCCAGGCAGCAATGATGCCAGTCTTGGGTAGTAGAGTATCTCAATCAGCAACTTATTCTAGCTAGCCTCATCAGAAAACAAGACCATATCATAAGTCCAGAAGACCATACTACTTGAGTGACTAAAATAATTTGTTTTCAGTCTACGGTTATTTTAGCAGAGGAGCAAATAGCTAGGCCATTGGCAATAGCCTAAGAATCAGTAAAACTATAACAAAGTTCATCAAGGGGACTATTGCCCAACATCATGAGGAATGTCTTGAGTTCTGACAACTGAGTGAGCCAAAATGTCTGCTTTTATTTCCACTTAACTGGAGTTGGGCTGAACAGCCACCATAGCCCCATAGACATCACTGGATTTTGATAAGCAAAACCATGAGTGAAGGAAGCCCAGGCATTTAGGGAAGTCTCTGTGAATGCAGGGCCCCATCAAGCTAGTAATTTTACTTGAGGCAGCAGAATGATGATTTAAAGTTTTCTTCAAAGGAATAGCATCCACTTTTCTATGTAAAGTAGCAATGTCACTTTGTCATATAAAGCTGAAATGTCACTAAGATCAGGCCAGTTGCTTTCTTGCATATTCCATTTCTACTTGACAAGCTAAGTTTATTGCGTCCTTCCCATCCTGTTAGTTGCATTTGAATTGGTTCTCCCACAATTGGAAAGCTCTGGCAAGACAGTCACAAGGCTCCCATTTAGTTAGTCAGGATTTTGTTTTGGCAAGAGCTTGAGCAAGGTAATAGTCACCTTTTTTTTTTTTTTTTTTAAATTCTGTTATGTTAGTCACACTAGTTTTTGATGTAGTGTTCCATGGTTCATCGTTTGCATTCAACACCCAGAGCTCCATGCAATCCGAGCCCTCCTGAATACCCATCACCAGGCTCACCCATCCGCCAGCCCCCGCCCTTCTAAAACCCTCAGTTTGTTTTCTGGATTTCATAGTCTCTCATGGTTTGTCCCCCACGCTAATTTCTCCCCCTTCGTTTTTTTCTTCTCCTAATGTCCTCCATGCAATCACTTTTTAAGAAGTTTGTACCCTAGAATCCGTATTAGGAAGATGACAAGGCAAAATTCTCAGGGAGTACCTCAGGATAGAGATTGCCTCCCTTTCTATTCAGCAAGATCATTCTTCACAAGGACTTGTAGCTCAAGGATGATTAGGTTTCCAGGTACCAAAGTGACTATGTAACACTTCTCTTTATATGGTTCTTCCTGGTGAGTATAATTCCCTGTAGTATTTACAGAAGGAGAGGTACAAGCATGCAACATGTCAAATGAGCCAACTTTAATGTGGCAGAGAAGCCGCCAGTCCTCATGGCCTGCCCTGCCCTGCATCAACAACGTTGCAGGGTTGGAGTTGCCCAGACCAGAATACCAGATTCCCAGTTCTTACATACCCAAAGGTCAGTAGTTTCTTTTAAGTATAAATGCTTCTCTTATTATTATCTGCCTCTGATCACTTTCCAGAACACCAACATAGTCTTTTTGTTCACTTTATCCTACTTCATTTTTGCTTTCTAGGGAGAATATTTGTCAATATACTTACTCATTACTAGAAATTAAAGTGCTTTAATTTTGCAGTCATATCATCCTTTCACCTTACCAGAGTCCATTAAGGCTAATGAGGTAATTATCTATGCCCTCAAACATCTAGAAACCAGGGTATCCACAGAGACCCCCTGTAAGCTGCTATGTGCTCATCTGTACTCAAATATCTGAGACATCTTGGTTAACTTCATTCTCCACCCTGCTGTTCATTCATATTGTACAGAATAAAGATAAACCAACCAGGGACCTAATAGAAAGATGTTTTCTAGAGTTGCTTTGGGAGGCTCTTCTTCTTACCTTTTTTTCCATGGTTCAGTCTTCTAGGAACATTCTCCCTTACCATTAATTAAATCCTGAATATAACTCTTAGTTATGCAGCAGATGTGCGCCCTAGCATCCCAGGCACTTCTCTAGGTGAGGTATAGAATTCATGTTACAAGGCCCAGCAAACATGACAATAACAGAGGAGACCGAGAGATCAAAGGTAAATCAGGGCCTGAGATAATGAGCATCTGGGCAGTTTTTAATAATCTGATTTATAATCTTTCATATATATTATATATATGAAATTATGATTACATGAAATGTGAATTATATATAATATATAATTTTTAAAGATTTATTTATTTTAGAGAGAGAGAAAGCACACCCACAGAGGGTGAATAGGGAGAGGGAGAGAATCTTAAGCAGACTCCCCACTGAGTGTGGAACCTACCATGGAGCCTGATGTGGGGCTTGGTCTCACAACCCTGAGATCATGACCTGAGCCGAAATCAAGACTGGGAACTGAGCCATCCAGGTGTCCCATTTCATATATATTTTTAATAATGAAGAAACAACAACAACAACAAAAAAACAGCTATCTCAGTTATTTCCAGCAGTGTCCCTGGTCTGGAGAACTCATCTCAGCCAGTTCTACCACTTTCCCTTGACCCTCCAGCTGACATAATCACACCATGTCCCCAAGGCACTGTGCTTACTCTAGCTCCTCTAAAAACAGGGAGTCGGATTTTTTTCTTTCATATTATCCTTGTGTTTCCCAGATTAACAATTAGCGAACCTAAAAAAATTCTTTATTTTCTTCCTTTCTCTTTTCCCTTCCTTCTTTTTCTTTTCATCATTCCTCCTTTCCTTCTTTTCTTTCTTTCTCCTTCTCTCTTCATTCCTTCCTTTCTTCCTCTCTTCTTCTTCCTCCTTTTTTTTCTTTTTCTTTCCACCCCCAAACTTTTTTTTAAAGCAAAAACATTGAGAACAAAATTTGCTAAGATGTTATAGGAAAACAAAGAAACAAGCAACAGGAATGCCAAAGCCAAGTACAATTATCTGGTTCTGTGATGATTAATTGAGATAAATTACATGGCATTCAGACTCCCAGTTCATTTCTGACTCTAGAAGAGCTGGGTCCTAGTACATTCTGTCTAGAAAAACAGTGCCCCAGAAACACTGTCTAGCATGAAGGACCCTTCATGTCTTTACTCCCTGTCCTGAACAA
Source organism: Mustela nigripes (assembly GCF_022355385.1). Classification (NCBI taxonomy): domain Eukaryota; kingdom Metazoa; phylum Chordata; class Mammalia; order Carnivora; family Mustelidae; genus Mustela; species Mustela nigripes. The sequence goes on from NC_081564.1 coordinate 62,394,338, forward strand.
TAGCTGGGAATTGACAATGTTACTTAAGTTCTGGTTTCCATGGGCATCTATGGACTGCTCTAATTTCCAGCCTCTGTTTTGCAGAAAGGAAGACTTTGCCCCAGACACCTCCATCACTTCCAGCCCACTGACATCACCAGATAATGTCTTCCTCTGGAACTCTCTAGTCTTGTGTCCTTAAATTCTAGTGTAGCTTTTTACCCATTTTTTCCTATTTCATCTCTCTTGCCTGAAATTTATTGATTGATCATATACTAAATGTAATGATTTCCTAATTCTTTGTTTTCAATTTAGTAAAATTTGTCTTCTTTTTTTTTTTAAAGCTACAGTCTTGTTATATATCATATTTCTGCTCACAAGGCTAAGGCTACTAACTTCTTAAGGTATATTGAAGTTAGTTTTTTCCTAAGAATTTGATGCCCTCAAAGAAATACTCTCAGAATTGTAGGTTTAAATATTACTGATATTTTCTCCCATTTTTGTGGCTTGTCTTTTACAACATTTAATGATCTTTCAATTGACAGTCTTGATTCTAATAAAGTCCATTTTATTAACTTTTTCCTTTGTAATTATATTTGTGCTCTGTATGAGAAATGTTTTTCCTGTGGTAATGTAATGAATGTGTATATATTTTTAATAGACAGAAGTTTGTTTTGTCTTTTACTTTAGACTGAAAATAAACCTAGATTTGGTATTTGTGTATGCTGTGACACAGAGGTCAATTTCATTACTTTTCATATGGATAACTGATAGGTCCAAGCATGTTTATTGAAAAGACAGTCCAGGGACGCCTGGTTAGCTCAGTTGGTTAAGCATCAGACTCTTGATTTCGATCTCACGGTCATGGGATCAAGCCCCATGTCTAGTTCTGTGCTCAGAGTGGAGTATGCTTGGAATTCTCTCTTTCCTTTCCCTTTGCCTCCTCTTCCCTGCTCTCTCTCTAAAATAAAATAAGTTTTAAAAAATCTTAAAAAAAAAAAAGACAAAACATTCCATTTTGCACTTCTCTGTAGTGTCAAGACTGTCATCATATGTCCATATAGGCATTGGTTTTCTAGATTCTCTTTCATTTGGCCTTATGTGTATTCTTAGCTTAATAACACCTTCTCTAATTATGATAGCTTTATAATAAATATCGATATCTGATATAACATGAACTTACTCAATGTCTCTCCAAGATTTGTCAATTATTCAAGGCTCTTTGCATTGTTGTATACATTTTAGAACTAGTTCAAGTTACCTACACAGCAAAAAGAGGGGAAAACCTGCTAGGATTTAGACTGAATTGAGAAACTGGTTTAGAGAATATTGTCATCTTCTATTTCATGAATATGATTTACCCCATTTATTAAGGTGTTTATTTTTATCGATAATACTTTATAGTTTTCTATTAGGTATCTGTGTATCTTCTATTATTTTTCTAATCCATTTGATTTTCTTCCAATTAGGAATATTTTTAAAAATTACACTTTCTTGGGTGCCTGGGTGTCTCAGTTGGTTGGGCAGCTGCCTTCAGCTCAGGTCATGATTCTGGAGGTCTGGGATTGAGTCCCACATCGGGCTCCCTGCTCAGTAGGGCATCTGCTTCTCCCATTGACCTCTCTCCTCTCTTGCTCTCTCTCTCTCTCTTAAATAAATAAATAAAATCTTTTTAAAAAAATTACACTTTCTTGTTATTTATTGTTTGAGTATAAAAATAGAACTGATTTTCTAAAATTATGTTGACCTGTAACTAACAACCTTGCTCTTTTTCTCACTTCAAAACTTCACGTGTTAATTCTAACAACTTATCTGTAGATTCTTATATGTGATTATATCACCTGCAGATAATGACGTTATTTCAGTTCCCCATACTTACCAATTTATTTATTATTTTTATATATTTGTACTAGCTAGGATTTCCTGTACAATATTGAGTACAAGGAGAGTAGTATGAATTCTTCTCATGGTACATTGATCATTATATATGATTGTTTTGGGTTTTTTTGCAATGATGTCTCATCGTATTAATGTAGTTTGCTACTAAACCTAGGATACTAAGGGTGTTTTTTATAATTACTATGAATAGAAATTATAAAAGATTTTTTCATTCATTGAGATGATCATAAGATTTTTATCAATTTTTATGTTAATATGGATACATGATTAATGGTTTGAATCAAATGTGCAAACTCTAAATTAGTCCTGACATGTTATATACATATGTGTTTATACACATACATATGTGTTTGTTAATTTATTATTTAGATTGGCTTCAATTTTCCTCTGTTCTAATAGTTTATCAAATTTATATATAAAATTCCTTCATAAAATGAGTTTGAAATGGTTTCCTTTTTTTTTTTAAATAACATTTTCTGGTGGAATTTGGGTAATATTACCATTATGTCTGTCCTAAATGTTTGTTATAATTTACTGGTGGTGAATTTCTTATTTTCTATTTCTTCTTGGGGGTGTTATAAAAATTGTATTTTTCTATAAGTTTGATCATTTCAAAGTTGATCACCAAACATTTGAAATTATTTTGCATCATGTTTTTCATAGTATCTTTTTATTGGTTATTTATTGTACAGTTGGTGCTGCTGACCACTTTATTTCTGGAATGATTAATCTTGTCTGAGATTATGAATTTAAAATGTTTCTTTTTAAGCTTGTAAATATGAATTTCATTTTAATATCTGCCTTCATCTGTCATTTTCTTCTGCACATTTTACTGGTATTATTTTATTGTTTTATTTCTAACTTCATTGATTTTCAGTTCTATTTTTAAAAATGTATTGTCTCATTCTCAATTCCCTTTAATTGTGGATTTAGCTGCATCACCATGCTATTATATTATTCTGTTTATTTTTCCATTGCCCCAGATTTATCTTTTGACCCATGGTTTATTATAGAAGCTTATTTATTAATTTCAAAATATAGTACTATTTTCCAGTTAACTTTTCATTATTGATTTCTAGCTTAATTGGACTGCAGTCAGAGTACATACTCTATATGATTTTAATCTTTGACATTTGTTGAGACCCCTTTATGGCACAATATAAAATTGAATTTTTGGAAGTGTTTCATGTATGATTGATAATTATACATACTGGAGTTGTTAGATACAATGTCCAATATATGCCAGTTAGATAAAATTTTCTAATCATTGTGCTTTATATGTTTGCTGTTTATTTTATGTATGTACTTACTGGTGTTGCTCAGGTCTTCTCAAGCCATTCATCATGTCTCCTCTTGTCTTTTTTCTTTTCTTTAGGACTTTATTTATTAGACAGGGTGAAGGTAGAGCATGAGCTAGAGGGAAAATCAAGGTGAGAGGGAGAAGCAGATTGTTTGCTGAGCAAGTAGCCCAACACAAGGCTCCATCCAGGAACCCTGTGATCATGACCTGAGGCAAAGGCAGATGCTCAACTGACTGAGCCACCCAGGCGCCCCATCTTCTTCTCTTCTGTATTTTTTTTTAAGATTTTATTTATTTATTTGACAGAAAGAGATCACAAGTAGGCAGAGAGGCAGGCAGAGAGAGAAGGGGGGAAGCAGGCTCCCAGCTGAGCAGAGAGCCCAAGGTGGGGCTTGATCCCAAGACCCTGAGATCATGACCTGAGCCAGAGGCAGAGGCTTAACCCACTGAGCCACCCAGGCGCCTGTCTTCTGTATTTTGAATATATTTATTCATGTTTTTCATAATGCATATTGTCTTTTGACCTTTCTTCCAGTTTACTATTAACAGTCCTCGGCTGTATCAGATCTGCTATAAACGCAACCACTGCATTCTAAACTTTTGTTCTTATATTTTTCAATTTCCAAGTTTTTAGGAGTTTTCAGTTTTCTGTCAATATTATCCCTTTTGTCTCCTATTTATATGAACATATTTTTTTTATCTGAACCAGCCACTTTTTGTTTTTATATTTTTTATAATTTTTTTATTATGCTATGTTAGCCACCATCATTAGTTTTTGATGCAGTGTTCCATGATTCATTGTTTGCATATTACACCCAGTGCTCCATGAAATACATTTCCGTCCATAATACCCATCACCAGCCTTCCCGATCCCCATACACCCCTCCCCTCTAAAACCCTCAATTTGATTCCCTGAGTCCATAGTCTCTCATGGTTCGTCTCCCCATCTGATTCCACCCTCCTTCTTTTTTCCCTTCCTTCTCCTAATGGCTTCCATGGTATTCCCTATGTTCCACAAATAAGTAAAATCATATGATAATTGTCTTTTTCTGTTTGACTTATTTCACTTAGCATAATCTCCCCCAGTCCCATCCATGTTGATGCAAAAGTTGGGTGTTCATCCTTTCTGATGGTGGAGTATTATTCCATTGTATATATGGACCACATCTTTATCCATTCATCTGTTGAGGGGTATCTCAGCTCCATCCACATTGCTGCTATGAAGATTAGGGTACATATGGCCCTTCTTTTCACTTCATCTGTATCTTTGGGGTAAATACCCAGTAGTGCAATTGCTGGGTATAGGGTAGCTCTATTATTAACTTTTTGAGGAACCTCCACACTGTTTTCCAAAGTGTCTGTACCAACTTGCATACCCACCAACAGCGTAAGAGGGTTCCCCTTTCTTCACAACCTCTCCAACATTTGTTGTTTCCTTCCTTGTTAATTTTTGCCATTCTAACTGGTATAAATTGGTACTTCCATGTGGTTTTGATTTGGATTTCCCTGATGAATAATGATGTTGAACATCTTTTCATGTGTCTGTTAGCCATTTGTATGTCTTCTTTTAGGGAAGTGTCTGCTCATGTTTTCTGCCCATTTTTTGACGGTATTATTTGTTTTTTGGGTGTTGAGTTTGAGAAGTTCTTTATAGATCTTGGGTATAAGCCTTTTAACTGTAGTGTCATTTGCAGACATCTTCTCTCATTCTGTGGGATGTCTGTTTGTTTTATTGACTATTTCCTTTGCTGTGCAGAAGCTTTTTATCTTGATGAAGTCCCGAAAGTTCATTTTTACTTTTTTTTCCCTTGCTTTCGCAGACATGTTTTGAAAGAAGTTGCTGTGGCTGATGTCAAAGAGGTTATTGCCTATGTTATCCTATAGGATTTTTGATGGATTCCTGTCTCACACTGAGGTCCTTCATCCACTTAGATTTTATCTCTGTGTATGGTATAAGAGATTGGTCAAGTTTCATTCTTCTGCCCAATAGCTGTCCAATTTTCCCAGCACTGCTTATTGAAGAGACTCTCTTTTTCCATTGGATATTTTTTCTTGCTGTGTCAAAGATTAGTTGATCATAGAGTTGAGGGTCCATATATGGGCTCTCTATTCTGTTCCATCTGTTTTTATGCCAGTACCATGTTGTCCTGGTGACCACAGCTTTGTAATATAGCTTGAAATAGGCAATATGATGCCCCAGCTTTGTTTTTCTTTTTCAACATTTCCTTAGTGATTCGGGTTCTCTTCTGGTTTAGGCAAATTTTAGGATTGTTTGTTCCAGCCTTTGAAAAATTCCATTGATATTTTGATTGGGATGGTGTTGAAAGTATAGATTGCTCTGGGCAGCATAGACACTTTAACAATGTTTATTCTTCCAATCCATGAGCATGGAATGTTTTTGCATCTTTTTGTGTCTTCCTCAATTTCCTTCATAAGTGTTCTGTACTTTCTAGAGTATAGATCATTTACCTCTTCGGTTGGGTTTATTCCAAGTTATCTTACGGTTTTTGTTGCTGTTGTAAATGGAACTGATTCTCTAATTTCTCTTTCTACCATTACATTGTTAGTGTGTAGGAAAGCAACTGATTTCTGTGCATTGATTTTGTATCCTGCCACATTACTGCTGTAATAAGTTCTAGTAATTTGGGGGTAGAGTCTTTTCAGTTTTTCAAATAAAGTATCATATCATCTGTGAAGAGAGTGAGTTTGACTTCTTTGCCAGTTTGAATACCTTTTATTTCTTTTTCTTGTCTGATTGCTGCTCCTGGAATTTCCAGTACTATGTTGAACAATAGTGGTAAGAATGGGCATCCTTGTCATGTTCCTGATCTTAAGGGAAATGCTTTCAGCTTTTCCCCATTGAGAATGGTATTCACTGTGGGCTTTTCGTAGATGATTTTATGGAATTGAGGAATGTTCCCTCTATCCCTATACTCTGAAGAGTTTAGTCAGGAAAGGCTGCTGTATTTTGTCAAATGCTTTTTCTATATCAATTGAGAGGACTATGTGGTTCTTGTCTCTTCTCTTATTTATGTGTTCTATCACACTGATTGATTTGAAAATGTTGAACCACTTACATCCCAAGGATAAATCCCGCTTGATCATGATGGGTAATCCTTTTAATGTACTGTTGGATCCTATTAGCTAAGATCTTGCTGAGAATTCTGACATCCATATTCATCAGGGATATTTGTCTGAAATTCTCATTTTTGTTGGAGTCTTTGCCTGGTTTTGGAATCAAAGTAATGTTGGCCTCATGGAATGAGTTTGGAAGTTTTTCTTCTATTTCTATTTTTTGAAAAAGCTTCAGGAGAATAAGTATTATATTATTTCTTCTTTAGATTTCCCCAGGGAATCCATCAGGCCCTGGACTCTTGTTTCTTTGGAGGTTTTTAATCATTGCTTTAATCTCAGTACTGGTTATTGGTCTATACTGATTGTCCATTTCTTCCTGTTTCAGTCTTGGTAGTTTATAAGTTTCTAGGAAGGCATCCCTTTCTTCCACATTGTTTAATTTATTGGCATATAGTTGTTGATAATAATTTCTAATGAATGTTTCTATTTCCTTGGTGTTAGTCCAGATCTCTCCCCTTTCATTCATAATTTTATTAATTTGGGCCCTTTCTCTCTTTTTTTTTTTTGATAAGTCTGGCCAGTGATTTATTGATCTTATTAATTCTTTCAAAGGACCAGCTTTTAGTTTCATTGATCTGTTCTATTATATTTCGGTTTCCAATTCATTGATTTCTGATCTAATCTTGTTTCTCTTCTTATGAGTGACTTAGGCTTTGTTATTCTTTATCCATTTCTTTAAGGTGTAAAGATAGTTCATGTATTAAGGATTTATTATTATTATTTTTTTTAATGAGGCTTGGATAGCTATGTATTTCACCCTTTGGACCACCTTTTTAGTATCCCATAGGTTTTGGACCAATGTGTTTTTGTTCTCATTGACTTCAATGAATTATTTAAGTTCTTTGACTTCCTGGTTGACCCAAACATTCTTAAGAAGAATGGTTTATAGCTACCAAGTGTTTGAATTTCTTCAAAAATTTTACTTGTGATTGAGTTCCAGTTTAAAAAACATTTTGGTCTGAGAATATGCAGTTAATAAGCTGTCTTTTGGTATTGGTTGAGGCCTAATTTGCTACACAGTTTATGGTCTATTCCGGAGAAAGTTCCATGTGAGCTCGAGAAGAATGAGTATTCTGTTGTTTTAGGGTGGAATTTTCTGTATGTATCTATGAGGTACTTCTGGTCCAGTGTGTCATTAAAAGCTCTTGTTTCTTTGTTGATTTTTTGCTTAGATGATCTACTTCTGTGAGTGGAGTTTTGAGGTGTCCTACTCTTAACATATTATTATCATCAACATATCTCTTTAATTTGGTTAACAGTTGGCTTATGTACTTGGCTGCTCCCATGTTGGAGGTATAGATATTTGCAATTGTTGGAACCTCTTGTTGGATAGAACCTTTAAGCATGATATAGTGTCCTTCTATATCTCTAACTACAGTCTTTAGCTTAAAATCTAATTTGTATGATAGGAGAATTGCTACCTCAGCTTTCTTTTGAGGTCCGATGGCACGAAAAATGGTTCTCCATCCCTTTACTTTCAGTCTGGATGTATCTTTAGGTTCAAAAGGAGTTCCTTGTAGACAGCATATGGGTGGGTCATGTCTTTTTATTTAGTCTGCAACCTTGTGCCATTTCATTGGAGCATTTATGTCATTCACATTGAGAGTGATTTTTGAAAGATTTGGTTTTATTATCATCATGTTGTCTATGAAGTCCTTGTTTCTATAGATTGTAAATTTATGATCTATATCACTCTTGGGGTCTTTATCCTTTTATAGAACCCCCCTTAATATTTCTTGCAGGGCCACCTTAGTGTTCACATTAGTTTCTTTTAGTTTCTGCCAGTCTTGGAAGCTCCTTGTCTCTCTGTCCATTCTGAATGAGAGCCTTGCTGGATAAAGTATCCTTGGCTGCATGTTCTTCTCATTTAGTACCCTGAATATGTCTTTCCAGCCCTTTCTGGCTTGCCTCGTCTCTGTGGACAGGTATGATGTATTCTGACATTCCTCCAGCTGTATGTAAGAAATCTCTTCCCTCTCGCCACTCTCAAGATTGTTTTCTTTGATCTGAGATTTTCAAATTGTACTATGATATATTGTGGCATCAGTCTGTTCTCATTGATCATGGAAGGGGTCCTCTTTGCCTTTTGGACATGAATGCTTGCTTTTTTCCCCCAGGTTAGGGAAGTTCTCATCTACGATTTACTCAAATATATCTTATAGACCTCTCTCTCTCTCTCCACCCTCTCAGGGACTCCAATAATTCTGATATTGGAATGTTTCATTGAGTTACTTATCTCTCTGATTCCTTGGGTTTTAATTTGTTTTTACCATGCTGCCTCAATTTCCTTCTTTTCTATCATTCTATCCTCTATCTCACTAAATCATTCTTCTTTCTTCTGCCTTGTTTAAGCTGGTAGTCAGAGTATCCAGTTTAGACCACATTTTATTCATAGCATTTTAAAGTTCAGCCTTATTAGATCTCATTTCTGCCTTTAGAGATTCTATATTGTCATTAATATTTTTCTCAACCCTAAATATCACCTTGATAATTGTTACTCTAAAGTCAATTTCTGACATCTTGGTTATATCCATGTCCATTAGTTCTGCAGCAGGGGCCAGAGTCTTTGAATCTTTCCTTTCTTGGGGTTTCCTCTTCTTAGTCATTCCATTGAGGGGTGGTTGAGGGAATGTACAGGGTCCAAATTATTGACCACAACCCAAGCAAATGCACCTGTTTTATGGGGACTTTAGGGTTGTTGGCCTCTTGTTCTTCTAGCTTGTCTTCTGGGGGAGGGGCAAGCCATGCTGTTACTGAGGCAACCCTGTTTGTTTGGGGGGAGATGGGCTCAGTGAAAAACTGTTTTGGGGCGGCTTTTGTTCTCTGGCAGCTTTCCCTGTTGGATTTCCACCTCTCTTCTGAGAGTCAAAGCAAAAGTGACTATATCTGAACCTCTGTCTCAGAACAGAGAGATTGCAGTCTGTTCTTCAGTGAGCTCTCCAGGCCCCACTGTCTCCATTTCTGTCTGTGCTGCTAAAAACTGCAGCATCCTGGGATGTGCACCCTACAGCAGCACTCCCAGCCTTCATTTCCAGGTCCAGACATGTCTCTGCCCTTTGTGCTTCTAAACCCACAAACCATCCCTGGTTCACACACACACCCCTGCAACTCCAGGTTTCAGTCTGTGGGGCTGCCCGAAAGTCCTTTCCCTGCTGCTACCAGTCTGTGAGTCCATGCCTGGTCCCCAGCAGAGGAGGCTTTTGCACTCTGGTGATGCAAAAGAGAGTCCCTCCCCTTCTGTTTGTCTTCTGATATTTGCCCTTCGAATCACAGCTCCCTGCTTTATACCTTGAGACCAACCACCAGATATATTCTGTTTGTAGAGCTCCAGATATATCTTCTTACATCTCAGGCTGATTTCATGGGTATTCAGAATGGTCTGGTATATATATCCAGCTCAATTCAGGAGACCAGTTGAAATAGGGTCCCCTACTCTTGGGCCATCTTTTCTCCTCCCTCCTATTTATATGCACATATTAAGCATAGTTGTTTTAACATTTGAATCTGATAACTTCAGTATTTGGAATTCCTTCATTGTATCTCTATTTTCTATTTCTTCTGCCATGTTTCCTGCCCACTGTTCCTTTTCACCCAACACACGTTTCCTGTCATTTAGGGTGTCTGGTTATTTTGGATTGTGTACTTGACATTCCATTTGCAGAATTGTTTTGAGAAATAATTTGAGGTCTAGAATGTTGTGTGATATTTCTTTCTTTATTTTATTTTCCAGGTGTGTACTTAAGCACTAGGGTGTACTAGAATTCTTGTATTACATCTAATTTGAAAGCTTAAGATAATTCAGCATCAAACTGAAATGCTTATTAGGGTTTCTTTAAATTCTAGAAGCATGTTTACTTCTGTGGTACAGCCTATCACAATCAAGCTTCCCTTGTAGGGATCTGGACTCCAGATCTGGACACCTGCATCTTTAGTCCATTAGGGCTATTACAAGTATATTCTAGATTCTTAGTTTCTTGACTTTCTTCTTTTTTCTCTTAGGGAAAAGTGTCCACAAATGTTGGGATTATTTCCCTGTTTATCTTTCCTCCCTTGAATCTTCATGTGGTAATCCTTTACTATCATATTAGCTTGATAATGCACATAAGCATTTTTTTTAACATTTTGTACAGGTTTTTTTCTATATTTTGTGAAAATACTAGTCTTACTTACTTAGAGCAGCATGCATGGAACAAAGTGATAAATGTATTTACCTATTTACTTATTTTCTATTTCACACATAAAATGTCTCAAATTTTCCATTACTATGATACTGAAGTCTAACTACCATAATTCCACACATATAAAGTAGTGTTCAGTAAATTTTTTTGAATGAATAAATCATAATTATATGACAATAGTTAAACATTGAACAGGTAGGGTTGGCATCTTTTCAGATTACTATTCTTCCTGCATTTCAGTCTTAATAAATATACTAAATTGACTAGCTTATGTTAACTTCAGCTTAATATGAAATTAGAAAGCCCAAGTTTATATTTCTGATTATCAGTTTTGAATAAGTTGCTTAATTTTCCAAATTTTCTGTTTCTGAAATAGGACCCATTTCACAGGATTACTCTAAATGACAAAAGAATATATGGAAACATTTACATGATGACTGAAATTATTAACTTATTTCACAGATGAGTTAATACACACAAGGCTGGAGAGAGAGGCAGCAGCCAAGTCTTTAGGTCTGTGGAGGATTCAGAATCTTTTATTGATGACTGTTTAGTGGTTGTTAATTTCATATATGCTGTTCTGTCTGCCAGGTGGGGAATGAGGTGTGATCCCAAACTAAAAAGGAAGTTTAGATGGTGCCAGTGGTGATGAAATAACCCAGTGGGCTAATTTGAAAGCATGTAGGGAATAAATTTAATGGAACATGGTGATTGCATAAGTATAGAGGGTGATATGGAAAAAAAAGAAAAAAGAAAACCGGTCCAATTATTTTTCTTTTGTTTTTTCTTTTTTCTTTCTTTCTTTTCTTTTTTTTAAAGATTTTATTTATTTATTTGACAGATAGAGAGTACAAGTAGGCAGAGCAGCAGGCAGAGGGAGAGGAAGAAGCAGACTCTCCGCTGAGCAGGGAGCCCGATGCGGGGCTTGATCCCAGGACCCTGGGATCATGACCCGAGCTGAAGGCAGCTGCTTAACCGACTGAGCCATCCATGTGCCCCATCTTTTTTCTTTTTAAGATTTTACTTACTTATTAGAGAGAGAGAGTGAGCTTGAGTCAGTGTTGGGATGGGGAGGCAGAAGTGGAAGCAGACACCTGGCTTAACAGGGTGCCCAACTCGGGGCTCAATCCCAGGACTCTGAAATTAAATACTTTCTGGGGTGCCTGGGTGGCTTGATAGGTTGATGTCCTCTTGGTTTCAGCTCAGGTCATAATCCTCTAGATCATGAGATTTAGCCCCATGTCAGGCTCTGCTCTGGGCACAGAGTCTGCTTTGAGAGTCTGTCTCTCCCTCTCCCTCTGCTCCTTACCCTACGTATACACACTCTCTCAAATAAACCTTTACAAAAAAACCTTCATATAAACACACTTAAGATTTTTCAAACCAACGTTTTTTATTTTGATTTTTGATTTTTTTTTTTATTTTACTTTTTTTTCTTCTGGTCCTCTACTCATGCTTTCACAATTTGATGGTTTTACTGCTTGTTTTTCACCATCCTCTTTTGGTTCCTTCCCAGTCTTGGTTTATAAAATTGTTACCCATTTCATTTATTCACTTAATGAACCCCATCCTATAGCTCAGACTCCACTTCAGAGACCTGCCACATTTCTCACTTATTATTTTCTTAATCTTAAAATCCAGATTTCCTCATGTCAGTCCTTTGCTCCCACCTGCAACTAAAGATATCCCTTACTAATCAACTGTAATTGTTCCCTTTGCCTTAAAGTCCTACCAGCTTAAGTCATCAAGAAAGCCTGCCAGAGGGCACCCCCCCCTTCAGACATCATAGTCCCCTTTCACTGGCTCTGAGTGGCCACCATTTCCTCTTCTTCTCTAACCTGGGGATTTATTCAAATATAGTTTTACTCAATACCTCAGCCTTCAGTTTCAGAGTAATTACTCTGAATCAGAAGGAAGTGACTGAGTATCCTTATTTATACAGCATTGATGTGGATATTTACCTTCATGGGAGAATTTGCATTTTGAAAGAGAAAGTCCAGAAAGAAAATCAATGAAACATTAATGGCAGCTTTTTCCAGTGATGTGATACTTTCTTAGAGGTGATTCTTTAGGACCTCTTTCTAGGCAGTCATTTAACCTTGGTGGTTATCCACTTGGTGGTGATCCACTCCATTTAGAAATAGGTAGAGATGCCAGAAGATCATTGGCCATCTTTTTCTACCCAGCTGGGTAGAAAATAGGTTTTCAACAAATTCTTACAGTGATTTTTTTTTAAATCAGTGAACCTGAGATTTCACAAACTAGCCTAGAGTAGCCATTCTCAAACTTTTCTGCACAATAGAAACCCCTGAGAAGTTATAAAGGAAAAGGGGGCGGGGGGGAAAAAGATCCATCCTAACACCCAGGCCAAGTTAAATCAGAGTCTCTGATGGTGGACTCAGGAGTTGGCATTTTTATTTTATCTTAAAGATTTTATTTATTTGATAGAAAGAGGCACAGCAAGAAAGGGAACATAAGCAGGGGGGTGGGGGGTGGGAGAAGGAGAAGCAGGCTTCCCTCTGAGCAGGGAGCCCAATGAAGGGATGTGGGGCTCGTTTCCAGGACTCTGAGATCATGACCTGAACAGAAGACAGACAGTTAATGACTGAGCCACCGAGGCACCCTATGGAATTGGCATTTTTAAAACTTGCTTCTCAAATTTGTTGTTCACGTGAATCACCTGGGGATCTCTTTATACTGAAGACTTTGAATCAGCAGTTGATGTGGGTGCTGAGATGCTATATTGAAAGAGCTGGAGACCCATTTTTAAACTTGACTATACATTGTAATCACTCTGGGCAGTGAATGGATGAATGATAAATAAATGAATGTATACATATATACAAACATACATACAGATGAATTACAAAATGATGCCCAGATTCCACACGCAGAGAATAACAGCAAACCACACTAATATTGTTCAAATTAACCCTACCATTATAGCTGATCATCCAACTCAGAGAAAATAAATTCTTTGATGGATGCAATAGAGTAATATATGATCAGAAGCAGGGTTTCTCCTTTCCATGTTTGCTGTTCTTCCTGAGGGTGAAGAGAATTTCACCAAAACCTATCAAATATTTGTGAGTATGGGAACATCAGTCAAAACAACTGCTGTCCCTTCATGTGCCTTGACAAACAGCTATGTGGTATTAGGGGTAACAAGGTAGTTCACCAGGTAGTTTTCCACAAGTAAAACTGCTGAAGAAATGAAGGATTGGGGAACATGTTTTGCCAAGTTAAGTTTTGTGCCTCCTTTTTAGCCTCAGCATTTCAAATGGAATTCGAATCTTGGGGGGTTAGGGTTCATTTACTTTTTGGCGAACAGCACTTCCTGTTTCTAAGAAAAAGTCCCCAGAATGCTTCTTTCACGTCAAAGGCTATTACAAAACAGCACTTGGTGGAATTGAATGCAAGTGAATGAGAAACACATGGATTAAGTTTCCATTAGCATCCACATGGGTTTAATAATTAAGGGAAAATAGTTGACAAAAAAGAGTGTTTTGAGTTTTGCCCAATTGGAAGTTTTGTTAAAAAAAAAAATGCTCAAAGTTACTCATTCCAAACCTGATACATGTTAGAGATTACTCATCCCTAACCAAAACAACCCAAATCAAGCTCATAATTTGAGACCCAAACAATAAATTCCATCCTCTCAAAAACCAATGCAACACTCACTGGGTTTTGGGAATTGTGAAATCAATGAACCATCCTCTTGTGAAAGTAAATAAAACAAATGTCATTTAAAATGATTTAGCAAATCCAGAAGGGAGTGCTTTCACCCAGGTACCATTCCTTGGGGGCTGTTTAATAAGCCAGAAGAAGGAAGATAAGAGCTTATTTTGATAAGAGAGGATATTTTTGACTTAGGAATTTATCTTGTGCCTTTAAAAAAAGTAAAATCCCTCCCTGCCCCAGCAACAAGGCACTACCTACTGCCTTCAGCCCAGTGAGAAACTGCTACAACTATTGTTCCTCTCTAATAAACTTTTATTCAGAACAGTCCTCCCCAATTGTCTCCTAAAACCTAATAAAAGCTGACCTTCCCTTCATCTCTTTGAACTTATCTGTGGTTTGCTGTATCCTACTTGTTCTTAATTGTATTTCTCTATTTCTTAATAATTTCATTTTTTAATTTAAATAAAACTACTCTTTGCTCTGTTTAAAGTTAACACTACTATCATTGAACTGTCTTAAGGAATGTATTGTTTTGTTCACATCAGGTCACTTATAGTTTCTAACCATTATGGATTTATCTCCTTCTCTTCATTAAACACATTTTAAAATCAATCTCACCCACCTGAAATTATACCTAACAAGTAATGGCCTTAGAAACCCTTTTACCCTGGAAGTCAGTTTAGGTTTGTCCAGATGCTGTCCCTTGATAGATGTGTAATAGGCAGGTTATTTAAAACTGATTCATTTCCTTCATAATTACAAACAAGAAGGTAAGACTAGATTAGTGTTTCCCAATTCTCAATACTTTGGACTATTCAACTAGTAAAATTCCTGATATTGTATCCCTATAGTAAAAGAAGACAAGAAAAGTAGCAGGGAGTGAAATGAATCCAAAATTATTGTCAAGAATTACAAGATTAGGAAAGATGTACCTTTGGGGGAGAGTACTATTTTACCTCATTTCTATAGGTAATGATGTCTGAGAAACACTGAATCTAATGTCAACAAGTAGTCTTCAATTTTCTATTATCCTTTCCACCTATTGTTTAGAACTTTCTACTTCAGCATATTATAGGTATATTGAATAGGACACATCTATAGTTGTCTCAATATCTATTCACCAAGGCTATTCTTGTTCTTATGCTTTTAAAACAAAAAAATCTATTGGTTGCCCCACCAGTTACCCAACTTAAACTAATAACTCTAAAATACTGAAAATTGAAAATAAAACATGGAATAAAAATAAGGCTTCACATTCCAGGCCATTAGACACTCTCCTAAGTGTTATCAAGGGTCAAAATTATATGCATATATTTGTGTACCTTCTCCATACACAAAATTCGCCTATACATTATACCTATGTATACCTATATGTGTAAGTGTGCCTTCCTAGTGTTTCTTCATAAATGAACCACATCATATACATTGTTGGTCTTTTCAGTTTAATTTTTCTTAATTAACCAATTCTTGGGAATTAGCTTTATTATTATGAAACTTTTTTCCATATCTTTCATATCTTCATAATATTCCACTTCCTGTATATCCTCTTAAGAGCTTTTGATTATTTTATTTAAAGAAAATGTTTAATAAATAAGTATTGAATGGGTAGACGAATGATTTCCCTATGAGCATCGAGGATATTGCCAAAATTTAGTTATTATAAAATTTCTGCGGTAAATATTCTTGTACATACATTCTTTATGTGTTTATTTCAGTGTATTTATGAGTTCAATTCCTAAAAATAGAATTGGTTGGACCAAGGACTCATATTTCACATTTTGATAGACATTCCAAATTATCATATAGTATAGTGAACTGATCTGTACTTACATCAAATATATATGAGAGAGCATATTTTCCACACTCCTAACAATCCTTTTTTGCCAATCTTTTTTATATACTTTAAAGTTATTTATATTTCCTTTGCAAGTACCTGTTCAAACATTTCTTTATTTTAGAATTTTATTTGAAAAAAATTTAAGATACATGTAAATAAGTATCTTATATAATCATAGATATTCTTTTTGTTGTTGTTCTTAAGGTTTTTGGTTTTTTTTTTTTTAAGATTTTATTTATTTGTCAGAGAGAGAAAGGGAGAGAGAGCAAGCACAGGCAGACAGAATGGCAGGCAGAGACAGAGGGAGAAGCAGGCTCCCTGCCAAGCAAGGAGCCCGGTGTGGGACTCGATTTCAGGACCCTGGGATCATGACCTGAGCCGAAGGCAGCTGCTTAACCAACTGAGCCACTCAGGCATCCCAATCGTAGATATTCTTAAATATTTATTTTTAAGTGATATTTAATATAAGTCATTTACAAAAACTGCTTAGATATTTTCTCAGGTTATATTTTTACTTGTTAATGATATCTTTGTTCAAAAATTACTTTATCTTTTTAAAGACATTTATGGTTTATTTATTTTGAAATCCTGCATCAAAAATCTTTCCCCTAAAATATTTAAAAGTTTGCTCATTAGTATTACAGAGTTTTTTGTATCCCTTTTTTAATGTTTTTTCTTTGATTTATCAATAGTTTTTGTGAAAAAAGGGTAAAGCTGTTATTAATAATGACTTCATCATATAATGAAATCTTATGTAAACACATGTCTGTTTATAGACCTCCTCCTGCTATTCTGTTCTAGTGATCTGTTTTCCTATGCCAGGGACAAACTGTTTTAATTACAGCAGTTTTATGATGTATTTTAATGTTTTATATGTTTCCTTTTATATTTTTTAAAAAACTACTGTCTATTTTTAATGTCTGTTTTTCCACTTCATTTGAAATATAGAGGTAGCTTCTATTGTTAAAAAGCAACACACAGATGGAATTGGGAGGGAGACAAACCATAAGTGACTCTTAATCTCACAAAACAAACTGAGGGTTGCTGGGGGGAGGGGGGTTGGGAGAAGGGGGTGAGATTATGGACATTGGGGAGGGTGTGTGCTTTGGTGAGTGCTGTGAAGTGTGTAAACCTGGTAATTCACAGACCTGTACCCCTGGGGATAAAAATATATGTTTATAAAAAATTAAAAATTAAAAATTAATTTAAAAAAAAGCAACACACAGAAATTCTATTGAGGCTACATTGAATTTATCAAATTATAATGGAAGAGCTGGCATCTTTGCATAGTAAACCTTTCATATATTTTCATCTGTCTTTATGTACTTTGAGATAATCTGGTATTGGTATTAATTTTGCTTCTTTGAAAATTTATGCCAAATTTATATTTGCATTTCTAGAGTTGCACTTTATAATATTACCCTTATTTTGGTAACATTATCAGTATCTTTTTGCCTGTAAAATAAAATGGAAGTTCTTGAGCATGCTAAACCAAGACCACTCTGAAATAGCCCTAGATTTCTCTTATATAATGTCATAGTCTCTCAAGAACATTCTTCTCTGATCTCTCCAAATTATTCTCTAATATTTTATTACTTCCTGCATATCCCTCTTGCTCTTTGTTAATTTCTGTCTTGTAAGAACAAATCCAGGATTGTTTGAATCTTAACACAAAACAATGTGATACTGCCTTTAAGTACAATAAGAATCCATGCAATGGGTAGACAGTATTAAATTTCTAGTAGCTGGTCATAATAGTTTCTTGCCCAATAAATATTTGTTATTTATTGAAAAATAATATTTTCTTAGAATTATTATAGCTATTTTTAATTTACTTTTTTGCGAGTGCATAAGTAGTTCAGTCAAAACAATAAGTGAATTTATAGATGACCTGCATCTATGTTAAATACTTAAAAGTGACTTTATTTTATTTTTTAAAAGATTTTATTTATTTATGGGGGGAAGGGGACAGAGGTAGAGGAGAGAGTCTCAAACACTGTTAAAAAGTAACAGATAAGCCAAAATACTTATTATTATGCTGTAACTGTCTCTGTATAGTGGTAGCCACTTCCCTCAGAAGTGTTATCTCCATTTAAATTTAAGTATAAAGTTGTTCATGCTACTAACAAGAAAGAAAATAGAATGAAAGATAAGGTAACCAATATTTTAGTGCAACACAACTTCAGTGTGTTCACTGATAGCTCTCCAAAAGCTATGGCCATACCCTATTCCCCAGAACCTGTGAATGGATCTTATTTGGAAAATGGGCATTTGCAGATGCAATTAAATTAAGGACCTTGAGATGAGGACATAATCCTAGATTATTGGAGTGGGACCTAAATCCAATGGCAAGTGTCCTTGTGAAAGAAAGAGGAAGATTTAATACAGAAGAGAAGAAACAGAAAGAAGATATGACCATATGAAGATGGAGTCAGAGTTTTATAGTTGCAATGGAATAAATTGTGACACACACACACCCCAAATCGATATGTTGAAGTTCTAATGTCTAGTATTTAGAATATGACTGTATTTGGACCTAAAGCCTTCATAGGGATAATTAAGGTTAAATGGGTTTCCCTTAGGATGGGCCCTAATTCAATAAAACTGGTATCCTTATAAACAAAGAAGATTAGAACAGAGGCATGCACAGAGGAAAGAGAAGACAGAGGGAAAAGACAGTCACCTACAGGCCAAGGAGAGAGGGCTGCAGATGAAACCAGCTTTGTGGACGTTTGGATCTTCAACTTCTAGCCTCCAGAATCAAGGAAATAAATTTCTGCTATTTAAGCCACTTTGTCTGCAGTACTTTGTTATGGCAGCCTTAGCAAACAAATAACATAGTGATGCCAAGAAACATCTGGAGCCACCAAATGCTGAAAGAGGCAAGGCTAGATTTTCTCCTAGAGACTTCAGAGGGAATGCAGTCTTTCATTTTGGACGTCTAGCCTCCAGAACTGAGAGAATAAATGTTTCTGTTATTTTAAGTGACCAAGTTTATTGTAATTTGTTATTACCACCCCAGGAAACTAATACAACATTTATTTTAGCAAGGAAATTCAAGTGGTTTTAAGTGCCTGTGTTTATTATTTTGAGCCATAGTCCGTAGAAGGTGATGAGCAAAAGTCTCTGAGCAAAGCTAAAAATAGACAAGATTAGAAGTTTTGCTTAGGGTTTCTGCCCTCAACCTGTTTCTGTCACTAGCTTCCGTGTACTTAAAAACAAATGAAACAGCAACAACAACAACAAAATACTAAGTATGAAAGTATTTTCCTCTAGAGATTTCTAATACTGAAATGAAAATATCCTTAAATCAGATTCCACTAGGTCTTTAACAGTGGTGATCATTGATGTGGGGTTCAGGAGCTAACAGTCAAGAAAGAATTCTTGAGAAGTTTTTAGCACAAAAAAGGTGATTTTTTAAAAGCACAGGGACAGGACCATAGGCAAAAAGCTGCCCTAAGATACTGAGGAGCAATTGATCATATCTTTGGATTTGGGGGAAGTAAGACAAAGTAAGTTTCCAAAATGATTTTCATATGCTGAAGAAGACTTACAGTATCCTGGAGACCTAGCTATTGTCAAGCTAAGGTCGTTTTTCCTTCCTGCAAGACATTATCATTAAGACAGTTGGGAGTTCCTGGAGGAATGTCATACTCTTGTCTGCCTCAAGTATTTGTCAATAGGCTACAAGTTACAAGGAAATTTAATTTTATCTACATTTCCTTTTGCCCTTGTTCTCTACACCAATCATATGTTTTACATTGCATATATGATTATACAAAGCACTTTCCAAAATGTTGCATTTGATCCAGTTTGTTTCCTTCTCCATTCTTTCAAAACATTATTTCTAGAGAAGTTTTAAAAAGGTCTCACTGTAGTCATCTGGTTACCATACAGTCCACCCCACTGTGCTCTAGGCCAACTCAAATGGCACTTTCTCCATGAAGGCTTCCATGGAGAGCCTTTTGTGACTTTGAATGCATTATATTTCATTCTACATTTTGTGTCCTCTAGAACATAAGAAATTTGAGAGCAGGAAAATACATTTTCACATCAAAGTTCCAACAGCAGTGTTGTTTGTTATTTGTAACGGGAATTCAACAAATATTTTTGAATGAATGAATGCATTAATTTTTCTCTGTATCCTGTGATTTCAGTGAGACAGATACTCACATTTTAGAAATTGAGCTAGAAAAATTACAGCAGTAGCTCAGGGAAATTTAGTTAGTGCAATAGTTAGACTGATACCATCATCATCTTTATTCTTTTTTTTTTTTTTTCCTGCAGACTGTTTATCTATGGGTCATAGGAAGACAAAATGGATTTTACTGCAAAAAGGTAATACCTCTATAAGCATTAAAACTATTGGCAAAATATTTTCATGGCTGCCTCTGCTTCCTCGCAGCAGGGACCTTGAAAAAGTACAGTTAAAAGAAAAGGCTGTTCATAAGCAGATATAACAGATGACAAAATAAACAAAAGACAGCACTATAAAAGATGAAAGGGGGTTGTTTCTGGGAGATAATAAACTGTTTCTGCTCTTCATTTTAAGAGAAATTCTTAATTAGAAACTTTTGCCACATTTAGTAATGGTATGAAGGGTTTAAGGAAGAAAACATAAGTTTCCTAATTTCTTGCTGAGACCCCTGTAATAAAAGTCAGATTGACAATAGAAATAAAGAGCAGTTTATTGACATGTATACCTCACACATGCATGAGAGATACCCAGAAAAAATGAATAAATTCCTTGAGATGGCCCAAGGCACCACCTCATATACCATTTTAATCTAAAAACAAAAGAAAAGTAGTGTGAAGTGGTACAGATTTTGGGAGGTTACTAGGAAAAGCAAAGTAAACAGGGGCAAATGTTGTTAAGCAGATTTAAGTCTGTGCCTTTCCATTGACTAGATTCTATTTTAATTTAGAGTAATCCTTCTCTTCCTGCTACTTATAGCGAGACACTTACAAATGGAAATTTCCTTTATAAATATAAATTTATCTCACAAAAGGGTAACTTTCGGGGTAGCATATTTTGCTCTTTTTCGGGACAAAAATACTTCATTAAATCAAGAGAATTCTTGTTCTACTATTTTGTCAGTGAAGTAATTTATAAACTCTTAACTTCCTTTTCAAGTTTGTACTTAACAATTTCATTGCAAAAAGGTCAAACACACTCATAGATGTGCATGTGTGCCTAATACCCACTGTAAACTAAAGGTTGATGCAGTAGGAGAGTATATCTGAGTAGTGGTGGCTTGCTTCCATCCTACAAGAAGGCAGGAGAGTGAAGGCATTGGTTATAGAATGGTTTTCTGTTGACTGAACAAGGTCATTCAAAGCATAAAGATGGGAAATATTTTTCTTTTAAGCTCTGGAATGGGGAAGGATTAGGAAAAAAAAATGAATTACTATTCCAATAGCAGTAGCATCAGGCAGGATTAAGTAAGTCGCAGGTAACAATTTATTTGCTATATAACCACACCCCCTGTTCAGCTAGCTTGCTGTTTAAGTACTCGATAGTGGCTTTCTTCTAGAGGTCAAAGAAATCCAGCTACCTGCCTCACTGGTGTTTTAGAGTGTTTGAAATGTCCAATATATAGTGGTATGATTGCATGCATGACAAATATTTACTTCCCACACAGGCACCTTTCTTTGCTTTCTCTGTGCAGACTTCCAGAGCAGCCCAGGGAGACTGCAGGCGAGATGAGATGGTGCAAGCTCATTAACAAAGATCTAATAACAAAATCACATACACACACACAAAATCTAATTAGCAAGGTTACCTCTGGAGCAACAGCCCCATGGCAATAAACACAGGGTTGAATTTGTTTTCTGCCTAGAACCATATTTTTTCCATTTCCCTTAGAATTAAAAAAAAAACAGCAACAACAACAACAAATTCTTCCTTCCAAATTTTGTCCTCACTTACATCACTGTTTCTCATGTTCCCCAGACTCTGGGATTCTTCTCAGTGCTTAGAGGGAGTAACCAGAGACATTTCCACCAATAGGAAGCCTTTGGTCAGGGCTACTCCCATTAAAGCACTCTCCCCAGAATACCCAGTCTGGGACTGTGCACAGAAGCTACTTGAAGAGTAGGGTGGCCTGATGGTTGTTTCATGGCACAGAGCAATAGGACCCAACTGCTGAGGAAGGCAGTGAGCGCTGGGTTTAGGAACCAGTGCACCCCATTCCAACTGAAATGGCAGGGGAGGCAGGAGCTGTGGAATGCAATTACATGGATTGGAATTTGGCCAGCCCACTGGGGTGAAATGGCACAGCAGCTCCTGCATCCCTCTGTTTGCTGGGCTGAAGAAGTTTACACATCATTTACCATATACATGAGAATCTTCCACAGGCAGCTGTGATTGGCTCTCAAGACCCTGCAATAAAGGAAACTGGGTTTGCTTACTTATGAAATTTGAGCTGCAGCAAACATGAAGGCCTTCCATTCTAGCTCCTCATTTAAGAATGAAGTTACTCATACAAGGTCACACAGCTGAGTGGTAGAGGGTTTGGTGTTAGATTTCAGAAATTTCAATTTTAATTCTTAGTGCCACTGTCCTTTTACTCTAAACTGTAATTTGAGCTCTTGAAAAAAATATTGTAATTCCTTAGGAAGTCAGACAGTCTTGGTGTTAATATAAGTGCATTTTTACTACCCTTGCCTCAGTCTTTTCCATGATTTTGATAATGGGGATAATGTTTTGATAATTGGAGATAATGTCTACCTCACTGGAAGGATGGTTGAACTATAATGCTTCTAAGAGAAGACAGGAGAAAATCATTAAAATTTTAGGGTAAGCAAAGATTTATGAGGTCACAAAGCACAAACCATAAAGGAAAATAATTAATAAACTGCACTTCTTCGAAATTAAAACACTCAGCTCTTTCAGAGACACCATTACAAAAATGAAAAGGCTAATCACAGTAGTCCACAAGGAAATATTGACAATGGATGTATCTAACAAAGGACTTGGATTCAGAATTTATAAATAACTTTTAATCCAATTATACAAGAACAAAGAGCCTGATAAAAATAAATGGACAAAGGACTTTAACAGACACTTCAGAAAAGTTGTACTTCTGGCCAATAAGTACATGAAAAGATGCTTACCATGATTAGTCATGGGGAAATGAGAATTAAAAACCAACAAAAAGATACCTATTTTATACCAATTAGTATGTCTAAAATTAAGGTTTGCAATACCCAGTGTTGATGAGGATATGGAGTTCCCAGAACTCAGAATGTTTCTGGTGAGAGTAAAATGATTAAAAAAGGAAAAAAAGAAACTTTGGAAAATAGTTTGGCACTTTCTTACAAATTTAAATATTTATCTACTTTCACTTCTAGTTGTTTAACTGAAGTGCAAACATACCCACAAAAAATCTTGTACATGAATGTTCATAGCTGGTTTATTTACAATAGTCAAAATGTAAAGCAAACCAATGTCATGAGTTATGGCATAGTCTATGTGGCATACTTTTCTCAGCAATAAAAATGAACACACTGTAGATAAAGATAATAAGGATGAATTTAAACATTGGTTTGAATAAAAGAAGCCAGGTACTACAAGTGATTCTATATACATGAAGTTTTAAAGTAGGCAACATAAATGTATGAAAATAAAACAAATCAGTGGTTTTCTGGGACAAATTGGAGTGGTTGGGATTGGCTGTAAAGGGGTTAAAAAGAATGTTTAGAATGACAGAATTATTTCATATCTTTTATTAGAATGGTAGTCATCTTGTCACATTTGGTATTTGGGTGGTGTAATATATTTGTCAAAATTCACGGAACTACATGGGAAAACTGGACTGCTTCCTTATTCCATACACAAAAATAAATACAAAATGGATGAAAGACTTAAATCTGAGACCTGAAGCCATAACAATCCTAGAATAGAGCACAGGCAGTAATGTCGCTTAGCAACTTCTTGATATGTCTCTCGAGGCAAGGGAAACAAAAGCAAAAATAAACTGTTGGGACTACATCAAAATGAAAACTTCTATACAGAAAAGCAAACAATCAACAAAACTAAAGACAGCCTACTGAATGGAAGAGTATATTTGCACATGAAATATCTAATAAAGGGTTAATATCCAATATATATAAAGAACTGATACAACTCAGTACCCCAAAAACAAATAATCCAATTAAAAATCAGGCAGAAGACATGAACAGACATTTCTCCAAAGAAGACATACAGGTGGTCAACAGATACATGAAAAGATGTTCAATATCAAATGCAAATCACAACCACAATTAGATACCATGTCATACCTTCAGAATGGCTAACATTAAAAAATGCAAGAAACTACAAGTGTTGGTGAAGATGTGGAGAAAAAGGAGCCCTGGGGCACTGTTGGCGGGAACGTAAATTGGTATAGCCACTGGGGAAAACAGGATAGGTGTTCCTCAAAAAATTAAGAATAGAGTTACTATATGATCCAGTAATTCCGGTACTATGTATTTACCCAAAGAAAATGAAAGCCCTAATGTAAAAAGATATATGCACCCATATGTTTATTATAGTATTATTTACAATAGCCAAATTAGGTAAACAACCCAAGTGACCATCAGTAGATGAATGGATAAAGTTGTGTATATATTACAATGGGATATTATTCAGCCATACATAAGAATGAAACTTGCCTTTTGCAACCACATGAATGGATCAAGAGGTTATAATGCTGAGTGAAATAAGTCAGAGCAGGACAAATTCCATATGATTTCACTCATATGTGGAATTTAAGAAACAAAACAAACAGAGTCAAACAAACAACAACAACAACAACAACAACAACAAAACAGTCTCTTAAAAATAAAGAATAAACTGATGATTACCAGAGGGGAAGTGGGTAAGGGAATGGGAGAAATAGGTGAAGGGAATTAAGAATACACCATTATGATAAGCACTGAGCAATGCATAGAATTGTTGAATCACTGTGTTGTACACTTGAAAGTAATATAACACTGTTAATTATACTGGAGTAAAAAAAACGGGAGAATTTGGCAACAACAACAACAAAAAGTATAACAATAAAAAATAAACAATAAAAAATATATTGTCAATTCTTGAGCACATAAATTGACTTTGATATAAAAGTAGCTTCCTCCCTCAAACATGAATGAACCTGAAAGGCATACTAAGTGAAGTAAACCAGACAGAGAAAAGAAAAGAGCTGCATGATCTCATAGGTAGAATCTAAAAAAGTTGAATCCAGTAGAATGTAGTAGAATGGTGGCAAGCGGGGGAGAAGGATGGAGGACAAACGTGGACATGTTGGTCAAAGTGTACAAAGTTGAAATTATATAGGATAAGTAAGTCTATAGAGCTAATGCACAACATGATTGCTATAGGTAATAAATAATGCTGTACTGAATAGTAGACATATGCTAAGAGAGATTTCCAGTGCTCTCATCACATACACAAAAATAACTATATTAGAAAATATGTTAATTAGCTCAACTGTAGTAAAAATTTTGCAGTATATGTGTGTGTATATAGATATGTATATCAAATCATTATGTCATGTACCTTAAATACATTTAAGTTCACTTTACAAATAAATAATTAAAAATATTTTTAAAATTCACACAACTATACCCTTAAGATGGCTGTATTTTATTGTATGTGAATTAGGACTCAAAACATCATTTAAAAAGTCAATGTGAGGGGCGCCTGGGTGGCTCAGTGGGTTAAGCCGCTGCCTTCGGCTCAGGTCATGATCTCAGGGTCCTGGGATCGAGTCCCGCATCGGGCTCTCTGCTCAGCAGGGAGCCTGCTTCCCTCTCTCTCTCTGCCTGCCTCTCAGTGTACTTGTGGTTTCTCTCTGTCAAATAAATAAATAAAATCTTTAAAAAAAAAAAAAAGTCAATGTGATGGTTACTTCTGTGACTGTAGGAGCACACAGCAGGTTTAATGACATTGGCTCCATTATAGTTTTGAAAATGGACAGTCAGCTCATGAGTGCAGGTTTATCATCATGCTTCATAAAACATACAGAGCATTTATAATTTGTCATGTACTGAATACTACATAATAAAACTTTTAAACTAAAACAAAATTAGCAGACTTACCATGTGTAAAATGCTAATCAAAGTTGACAGACTTTATCAAAGGATTACTGCATGTTAATCTTTCATAAACTTCAGTTTATTCAATCTTTGTGCAAATGTGTAGGGTAGTTTTAGTGTTCTAATTATAAATATGAGGACACTGATGATCAGAAATGTTGAGCCAGTTCCCCAACATTAGCACAGTTAGGTAAGGATCCAGGTCTAACAAGTTCTTCCTTTTACCCCACCATGTTCAAGCTGCTTCTAGTACTTGACCCAAAACATGTCAGTTCAGCCCTCTTGATTATACATTCTCTGCGTTTTCAGGGCCTAAAGTATTCAGCTCCTCTCCCTACTTTTCTCAATGCCTACTATGTAGCCATGCTCATTTACCTGTGTTCTCTTTCTCATGGCCACTTTCTGCTTCAGACACTTTTGTTTCATGCCCAGACTATTCCCATCGTCTTTTCCTCCTGTTGTCACCTTTCCCTTCCTCAAATTTATTCTACAAATTAGTGACATTTTCTTCATATATAATTCTTATTTGCAGCAAGCTGGTCACAAATATAAACTGGCTTTCATATTACTGAAAGATAAAACACTTTCCTGATTCAAGCTCTCACAGACCCTGCAATAGAATCCAAACCAGTACTGCCTCATCAGATTTGCACATTATGCTCCAAGTCAAATGTCTGCAAGGATGCTCCAGACAGATCACATACTCTCCATATTACACACCTTTCCTCTTGTTCCTCTCCTGGAGAGCTCTGTCTTTCCTTTCTTCTTTCTGAATCCTTTTGTGTTTCAGTTCTGAAGTTACCTCCTCAGTGAGGTTTCTCTGACCACCCACAACAAACCCAAGCTACCCCATCCTCTTCGGATTTTGTGTTTTACTTCATTTAATGTATCCTTTTCATCTATTTACATCTCCAAGTTTCTACTCTAGGCCATCTTGATGTGTAGTGTGGGACTGTAGTAGTATGTGAGTCCTCATTATTATGAAGATTATATTCTTAAATTTGTGCTGGTCTTATTTCTCAAAGTCAATTATAATCATCTTGATGTTTGGGATCTTATTTCAAGCCTGTATCACTTAATAGGTATAATTCCTGTATGCTATACATAGATAAAGAAGGCAATCTAAAGTGAATTATCATTTATCCTATGTTTTTAATTCTTAAGTTTTACAACTATTTATCTGGTGTGCTATAAATGAAGAGGAGAACTACTTGAAGGCTATTGTGAAAACTTAAATAGTGGCTTTTATTGGATATTGGGGTCATAAGTGTCTTAATGTGACATAAAAATTTAAAAATTGAAGTAAAAAAGAGGACTCTTGTAGTATTTGAGATCCTTATACTTTGCTATTTGAGTTCTCCTGAACTTAACCAAATGGCCTCTCCTCTAAAGAAAAATTTAATCTACTTAATAGCATAGGAGCTGTCACTTGCCCTATTATTCAGTCTTCCTTACTGTGAAATCACAGGGTTAAGACAATACTTTATTCTCCCTATCTCATGAAGCTATACTCAGTGATTAATAAAATGCCATCACTTAATATACAGCAAAATTATGTTGGGCAGATGATATCGCTAGGTTATAGAACAAACCTTACTATCATTCATGAACAAATAAACTATAGTATTATAATATCAATGTATAAAATGATACATACTTATCATCTTATAAAAATTTTCTCCAATGTATCTGTTATATTTTTGACATGATAGAATAGGTCTTGGACTTTATTCTGCAGGTATGACATTGGACAGAGAGTAATTATTATCAGTAATGTAGTCTAAGGTGAGATAATGTAGAAATGACAATGCCTTGTTATAATGAGATGTGAAGTAAAAAATAAATTATAATTATCATTACTATTCATTATAGACATATTAATTAATAATTTATTATTATTAAACAGAACAGTATGCAGAAAACTCAAGAGATTCTTTATTACACCAATGTGCTTTGAAAATGTTGTCTTCTTAAAAGAGATTTTCATCTTTCAGTTTGCAGCTTATGTGAGAGGAATGAATTGGATGGAGCAGCAGAACAGAGAATATGACTGCAGGAGAGGTGAGTAGAGGTAGGAAGGTGAGAGAAGATAAATTTTGGATTCTCAGAAGAATCCTAAATGAGAATTTAGGAACTAGACCAAGATTTAGAACTGCTTCTTTATTTTTTCCCCCAAAGATTTATTTGTTTATTTTAGAGAGAGAAAGAAGGATCACAAGTGGGAAGGGCAGAGGGAGAGGGAGAGAGAATCTCCAGCACACTCCATTCTGAGTGTTGAGTCTGACATGGGACTCGGCCTTATGACCATGAGGTCATGACTTGGGCAGAAACCAAGAGTTGGTTACTTAACCAACTGTGCCACCCAGGTGCCCCTCAGAGCTACTTCTTTAAATGCTTTTTCTATATTACCCACTTTCTAGTTCTTCCTTTCGTTAAACTAAGCCAATACCCTCTTGTGAAATCATTCCATATTTTAGGATCATCCCTTAGGACTGGAACATCCACTCTATATTAGGTCAAATCAAAGAAACTGTATTTATGCAAAGACACAGCATCTTCCATAAAGTCTTATCTGCATAAGCAGATCAAGTAACACTGCTCACACTGGAGACCGAGTTGACTGCTTAGATAGTCAAGTTAAATCAGATGAGTACAGACAGTGGGATACTTGATAGTAGTATACTGGGAGCATAGTTCAAAATCAGTGAATTCTAGATAATGACAGAAACTGAACTTTTCGTGTTGGTTTTAAATGTCTAAAATATATTTGTTATATAGAGAGATAGGTAGGTAGATTGATTGATTGATTGATTGATTGATTGATTTAATCTGGAATAGGACAGCACAACCCTATATTGAGAGAACAGGAGGGTGGAGGTAGAAGGAAAAAGAAGAAAAAGACAAAGAGGAACAAATGGAACAAATATGAAATGGCAAAAGCCATTTTCTAAATCATAAATACCCAACATTTCTCAAAATATATTTTTATCTTTCATTGTATTTGTGGAGAAGCCAAATTTTTTCATACATTCTTTTCTGCAAACATCTAGGTAATAAGGTATTAGAAATCTGAAACTTTAAGAGTGCTTAGGTGGTTTAGTCAGTTAAGCATCTGCCTTTGGTTTAGGTCATGATCTCAGGATCCTGGGATCAAGCCCTGACTGGGCTTCCTGCTCAGAGGGAAACTTGCTTCTCTCTCTCCTCCCTGCTTGTGCTATCTCTGTCTCTCTCTCAAATAAACAAATAAAATCTTAAAAAATAAATAAATAAGAAAGAAATCTGAAACTTTAGGTTGCAGACCAAAGACCGCAAGTTATCTGAGCTAGGAAATAAATTTGAACAAAACAAGATGTGCATAAAGAAGGTAAGGATCAGAGGAAAAAAAAAAACAAAACTTCATAATGTCTTCATCAGTTTCTACTGAGAAGCAACTTGAAGATATTTTAAGACATGTTGCAAGCATTTTTATAAAGTATTATTAATAATTGGAGTGGTAAACTATATTGTTAAAATAATGCTAATATTATTATATTATTAATAATATTATATTATTATATTGCATTAATTATTTATTATTATTTTATAACATTATTTATATAGTTTATATTTAATTTATTAAATTTATATGCAATCTATAAATTTATATAAAATTTATAAATTATAAAAATTATATGATTATGAATTTATGATTTATAAATTTATATAGTTTATATATAATTATAATTTATATGATTATTTATACAATATATAATTTATTATATATTATTATATTATATTAATTATTATATTATTAATAATATTAATATAACAGTTCAGATTAGGTCATATTCTACCAATAATTTCCCATTTTTATCAAGTAACAAAAACAGTAAGAAGAATACACAAAACACTAGCTAGTGTAGTAACAGACCTCTGTACAGCTTAGATTGTGGCATCAAGGCACAAAAAACTTGTACCTAATATCAACAGATAGGATATTTTTTCTACCATTCAGAATGGTGCCTTAAGAGGATTTTATTCATGTGTATCGATACATATAGCAGTGATGTGATGAAGTAATCCCTTGCTGTTACATAAAATAATGTGCATTTATTTATTTATTTATTGTGTGTATGTACTATTGGTGCTGGAAGGAACCTAGTTAATTAATTGCCAGATAGATTATGCTCTTTTTGAAAGTAGAGTCAGGCTCTGCTAACAATGTCTACTTAAGAAAGTACCAGGTAAAAATAATTTTCCCAGTAGTTGTGATGAAAAAAGTATGAATGAGAAATAATCTCTCAAAGAGTTTATACTTGAATATAACAATTTTTCATTAATTCACTAATTCATTCATTCAAACATTCATTCATTTGTTCAATAATGTTTTTTGAGCCCCTGCTATGAGTCTTGCTGGGGTTTATATACTGAAACAAACATGATCCCTTCCATCAGGGAGCTATAGTTTCACAATATTGTATTTCCTTTCCCTGGTACTCTGTAGAAGATGAGCTATTATTTAAGTAAAAGATTCAATGAGAGCTCATAGGACTGAGTAAGAGGGAACCAAATCAAATGTGAGGTTAGGAAGGCTCCTTGAATAAAAGCCTTCTAAAATGAAACCTACAGGCAAAACATGAAAAAAAAATTAATTCAACACAATTAGTGAGACAAGATGGTACAGACTTACTTTTCTCTGCTTTTCCACTTTTAAGTATATCTAGTACCCTAGAAATAATCAATAGACAAAAGGACCGAAAGCTAGAAAGAAGACTCACCCTAGACGTGATGACTGGAGAAACAACATGATGAAGTTCCTGGGTTTTCTCTTTACTTTCTGTAAACCCCCTGACCCAGTACCAATTTGGCCTGTAGCCCAGAGACTGCCAACAAGTTTAAACAACAAACATGTCCAAGGAAAGCTTGCTTTCTCTAGCCAACGAACTAGGAAAGGGGAAGCCCAACAGAGATCTAGAGTGGAGTCCTGGTTCCTGCTCCTTCAGTGAGGCCCTGCAGGCATTCTAACACATTGGTGTGCCAGCAGAGCCTAGCCATACAGCCCCAGCTCCACACCTGGCCTGCTGGGCAGTCTGATCTACTAGCTCCTGTGATAGTGGCAGCTGTAGCAGCAGGCTTTCCAAGCCACTGGCCCACAAACTGCCCTGCCTGTTGGTCCCATCTGCTCATAGCAATGATAGCAGCAAAGATGAGAAGGATAATGTATGGTATTTACCTGTATTTTGATTCTTTCTGTTTTCATTTTTCCTTCCTGGTGTTCTAAAATTCCTTCTTTTATCATTTCATTTCTGGTAGAAGAACTGTCTTTAGCTATTTATTTATGATAGTTCTACTGATGACAGATTCTCTTTTCCTCCTTTATTTCTGCCTTATTTTCAAAGGATTGTTTTCATTGGATTTGGAGTTCAGGGTTGGCAGATTTGGGGTATGTTTTAGCATTGAAAAATGTTGGACCACTTCTTTCTGGCCTCTGTGGATTTTGATGAGAAGTCCTATGTCATTCAAATTGTTTCTCCCATGTAAGGAAGTTATTATTTCTCTATTTCTTTGTCTCTCTTTATCTCTATCTCTCAGTGTGTGTCTCTTTGTTTTCCTCTCTCTTTGTATTTTTCTCTGTCTCTCTATCTCTCTGCTTTTTCAATTTTTCATTGTTTCTAGTTTTCAGAATGTTATCTGTGATATGTCTTGGCATGGATTTCTTTGAGTTCATCTCGTTTGAGATCACTCAGCTTCTTGAATATGTAGGTTTATATTTTTTGCTAAATTCAGCAAGTTTTCTGAATTTTTTAGAAACTAATTTTTTAGCCCTGCTTGCCTTCCCTCTTCTTCTGGTGACATGAAAAGTAGAAGTTGTTACGACCCTACCAGTCTCTGCTTACTATTTTTTTTTTAACTCTATTTTCTCTCTCTTGTTCAGATTGGGTAATTTCCATTGTTCCGTCTTCAAGTTCATGCATTGTTTCCTTTGTCATATCCATTCTACTACTGAATCTACATAATGAGTTTTCTATCAGTTATTGTACTTTATTATGTTCTAAAGTTTTCATTGGGTTCTTTATATTTTCTGTTTCAGGAGACTTTTATTTTTTAATATTTTATTATTATATTATTTTCAATTTAGTGTGGCGTTTTAGTCTTGTCAGATAATTCTCTCTCTCTCTTTTTTTTTTCTTTTAAGATTTATTTATTTATTTATTTGAGAGAGCGATAGAGAGAAAGCATGGGTGCACAAGGAAGGGGCAATGGGAAAGAAGCAGACTCTGCTGAATGCAGAGCCCAATGCTGCCTGATATCAGAAACCTGAGATCATGACCTGAGCAGAAACCAAGAGTCCAACCCTTAACCAACTGAGCCACACAGGCACCCCTGTCAGATAATTCTGGCATCACTGTAATCTCAGCATTATCTACTGATTTTTTCATTCATGTTAAATTCTCCTGGTTCTTGGTATGGCAAGTGATTTTCAGTAGGAAAAAAAAAAAATATATATATATATATATCATACTGATATATATATATATATCATACTGATATATATATATATCAGTATTATGTTATGAGACTCTGGATCCTATTTAAACCTCTCAGCCTTCTCTGAAACTGCTCTAGTGGGGAAAGGGGCAGAGAAATGTTGTTTCACTGCTGCCAGGTTAGCGTAAGGAGGGAGGGTCTTCTAATTACTAGAGAGGTGGGAGTCCACACTTTGTCTTTACTGATTTCTTCCTTGCTTGGAAAAGGAATAATGCTTTGTTACTTCCTTCTTCATGATCTTGGCAACACAGGAAACAGGAGGGGGCTCATTAGCCACCTGACAGAAAATAAAGTTTTGGCCTTTCTCTTCCCTTATTGGTTTTCTCTGATACCACCCAGTAAGGTGGGGGTTGGGGTGTTTTCTTACAGTCTGGTGAGTATGCAAGTCCAGGTTCCCTATGTGGCTTCTGTCAGAGTGGGTAGGGGTGGGGACCACTGTTTTTTTTCTGTTGTGTTTGACTAGAATAGAGTGACTGTTATCTAAATATTTTGTTTTTTTAGTCTGCCTCTTTCCTGGTCACTAGACTAGAGTAAGCAGGCATTTGCAAGAGGTTTCTTGGGATCTTTTTGTTGTTTTGTTTTGTTTAATCTGTTTACTTTGCTCTTGCCAGGTTGCTGCTTGGTTTGGTTCCAGGTCTGGAACACATGAAGCAAATAGAAAACTAGGAGAATTCACCACCATGTTGAACCTTGTATCCCAAGGTCACTATCTGGTTTTTATCTATATACTTTTTAGTCATCTTGACTGAAAGGTATAGAAGTTAATTTCACATATAATGTCCAAGATTCTTAGTTGTATTTAGTGGGAGAAATAGGGAAAAACACATCCAATCCATCTTTCCTGAAAACTTTGTTTACTCATATGTATAATTTTATTTTTTTAAGATTTTATTTATTTGTCAGAGAAAGAGAGAGAGCATAATCAGGGGGAGTGGCAGGCAGGGGGAGAAGCAGGCTCCCACTGAGCAAGGAGCCTGATCTGGGACTTGATCCTAGGACCCTAAGATCATGACCTGAGCTGAAGGCAGATGCTTAACTGACTGAGCCACCCAGGTGTCCCTTTATGTATAATTTTAAATATACCATCCACTGAGTGATCTGAAAGCATTTAAACAAAATAAAACTATTCTTTTTTTTAAATATTCATTTATTTATTAGAGATTGAGCATGTTGGGAGTGAGTGGGGGAGGAGAAAAGGGTGAGAATCTTCAAGTAAATTCTACACTGAGCAGGAAGCAGATGCAGGGCTCAATCCCATGAACCATAAAATCATGACCTGAGCTGAACCCAGTCGTTGGACATTTAACAAACTGAGCTATCTCCGGAATAAAATCATCCTAAAAATATTCTAAATGGACATCTATTTTAAAAAATATATGACCATTGTATTAGATTGAAGCATTTTGAAGGAAATTATTTGAAACAATTGAAGGAAATTATTGATATGCAAGTTTCTAACACATAAAATGTCATTTTCATGGGAAAATGATTTGCTATGTTGCATTAAAAATTTTGATGCACTAGGATGTCACTAGTAATGTCATACCAGCTCAAGTCAGAGAAAGAAGGAAGGCAGAAGATACTCATAGTTAACTTCAGAGATATCATACTAATCTTGCCAGAAACTTACAAATTAAGACATCCTTGGCTATTTTTATGTTTTAATGAGTTAAAACTACTTATCAGGTTTGAGTTGCAAATGTCAGGTATTTCTGTTGAGAAAAGCTATGTAGACTGTGCTTTGCAAATCTATAAGTGGCACTCATGCAACATAGTCATCATAGCATTGTTGATTAGTAAGAAAATTTTCTGATAAATGACAACAAAATGTCCTGCTGTAACAAAATTGGTTTATTATAATAGCTTTTCAAAACATGGAAATAAAGTGTCTTAAAAGGGTAACACCTTTTTCTAATGTAGAGAAACGGTGCTTGTTGTTTTCTGGTCTGCACAAAGGATAGTCTGAGAGCCAGATACGAAACAGAGAACAGCATCCTTCCTCCTGGAAGGGATGACATTCTTTTCATAAGGAGAAGCATTATTTATTTCTGATAATCCTTATCTATTGGATGCATAATAAAGGGTAATATTTCCCAGATTCAGGAAATAAATTTTCAGTGTTTAGGGAGCACCTTTACTTATTTTTTAGTTTAAACCTTTCTATATCTTCCTAGATAATTTAAATAAGCTATCTGGGGCTACAACAGATGTCATTTTAAATACATGGTTGCATATTCATATAATTTTGTTAAAATAAATAAATTATCTAACCAGTATCTCAAAGATCAATAAGTGCTTTCTAGATTTTTGGTTCAAACAAAACCCACTTAAGTAAACTGCCAAGGTCAAGTGCTAAATGGTAAAAATATCAGGGAGGAGGTTGGAGGATAGATTCTGGACACATACACACTTTTGGCTGGCACACTTCCTAGAGTGGGACAGATTGTTCCCAACTCTTGCCTGGTGGTTACTGTTAGCAATACAAAACCATTAAATGCAATAGTGACCTCAGCATCAAACCTCACCCAAATAGCCTCCAGTTTCACAGCTTGAATCTCCAATTGCATTGATTCATCTC
Source organism: Mustela nigripes (assembly GCF_022355385.1). Lineage (NCBI taxonomy): Eukaryota > Metazoa > Chordata > Mammalia > Carnivora > Mustelidae > Mustela > Mustela nigripes. The sequence continues at coordinate 62,429,533 of NC_081564.1, forward strand.
CATCCCCTGTCTAGATAGTCTTCATAATGAGAGCTTTCTCCCCATGGACTGAACTTGATTTTGACAATCCCACTCTTGGTAATCACAGTGCTTTGAACTCATTCCCAGGCATGAATTTCCACTGACTATTGTCAGTCAATCTGTTCACTTCCAGCTGTTAAAGTTCAGAGTCATTGGACACAATTAAGATGTAGAGAAAGAATCTTCTTCCATCACATAAATGGTGATGATGTAATTGGAAAAAATCGCTCATCTGATTACACACAGTTCTCCAGTTTCATTTGTAAAAGTTTGTCTCTCCAACTACTTTATAAAAGCTATAAGGGGAGCAATCAAGTGGTTTTCTTCTTTAAAACTCACAGAGCCTATGCATGTGGCTGGGCATAGTGTTAACAGTTAATTGATGCTTATTGGTTTGACTTAATGAGCCTAGCTGTTCGTTATATTTTTTGAGGTTAATTATTTAAAGGGAATTTATGATTAGCCACATGTGGATTATTATCCTCATTGTGTGTCTGTGAGAGAAACTGCTATGTATGAGGGATACCAAAGAGAAGTAAGTAAAAGTACCTTGTCTTCAAGCAGATTATAGACAAATAAAAGTAATCAGATGCTAGATACAAAGAAATGCATCATGGAAGAGATACACCAAGCTAAAGTAGATCAGAGGAAAAAAAAATAAAGATATCTTGCAACTGCACATTCTTGGAAATATTCATGGAAGTGATGATCTTTGAACTGGATTTTTAAAACTAGATATGTGGCAACAGAAAGGAATTTAAGAAGAAATATTTATTGACAATAGTTTATTTATGTCGTGCACTTATTTAATATCTACCGTGTTATTTAGAAAATGTTTGTGCTTATCTCCATTGAATGATTTCTGACATGGCAGAAATTATGTGGGTCAGAATTCAGAGTTCAATGATGAAGGGCTTGATTAGCTATAGATTCCAACCACATGTGAATAAGGATCACATGTCAACTCTAAAATTATTATTTTTAAAATGTAATTTTAGAAACATATTCATTTATTTTGCACATTCAAGAAATGGTTCCCAAGGCCATGCTATGTGCAAAGCATATTGATTTTTCCTCTACTTAAAAAGGCAATCATGATTTAATATATTTCACCATCTATTTATTTGAAAAAATATGTGGCAAACAAGCTACAATGCTAAGTGTTAAGTATTAAAATGGAGATTTTTTTCAATAAATCCTTTATAGCATGCAGATGTGGGAGAAATTAATTTTGTATGTGAAAGTCAGGGGAGGTAAGAAATAAGAGAACACACTTTAGTTAGATCTTACAGAAAGAACAGTCTTTTAAGAGTGTACCTTGTGGGCAAAATATACAGATTAGGACTTTCTATGGCAGAGGATAAAGCTGAAGCAAGTCATGGAGTCATATCATCAGTTTATAATCATGATTAGTAAAGAGCCCTGTGTGGCCAGACAAAGTTGGGTGGGACTCAAGATTTAAAAGGCATGTAGATCCATCCATGTCATTGCAAATGCCAAGATTCATTGTTGTTTTTTTGATGGCTGCATATTATATATATATATAATATGCATATTATATATGCATATACATATATACAACATACATCAATCACATCTTAACCGTTCATCTGTTGATGGACTAGAGGCTATTATGTTAAGCGAGAAAAGTCAATCAGAGAAAGAAAATTATTATATGCTCTCACTGATACATGGAATTTGAGAAGGAAGATAGAGGATCATAGTGGAAGGGAGGAGAAAATGAAACAAGGTGAAACTAGAGAAGGAGGCAAACTGTAAGTGACTCTTAATCTCAGGAAACAAACTAAGTGTTGCTGGAGGGGAGATGGGTGGGAGGAATGGGGTGGTTTGGTGAGGGACACTGGGAAGGTTATGTGTTATGGAGAGAGCTGTGACTTGTGTAAGACTGCTGAATCACAGACCTGTGCCCCTGAAACAAATAACACATTGTATGTTAATTAAAAAATAAAAATTTTAAAAAGTCATGTAGAAACACATGTCTAGGGCATAGACAATGTGAGGGTTGGACATAATGGATCTTAGAATCAGAAACCTAAAGACAATGCTTAGCATCATTGACATGGATAAAAATGCCCTTGAAAAAACTTTGGAACAGCCTGGAAAATCAGCATGCTAGATACTGATACCACGTCTGCTACTTACTAGCTCTGTGGGCAAGTTACCTACCTTCTGAATTTCAGGCTTTAAATAAATGAGCATGAGAGAATTAATCCAATTCTTTAGTTTACTAGCTACTTGTGAGGTAACCCATAAACCAAAGAACAAGCACTGGCATAGAATAGGACTCAAAAATTCCTATTACTGTTAATACTGAAGAATGTTAAATGTGAAACCCTAGAGAGTATTGATATTCATGCCAGAATAAATAAAAGAGCAAAAGAGAGAAAGTATTCAAAAAGGTAGACAGAGCCAATGGGTGAGTAATTTCATAAAGCCTCGTGGAAAGAAGAGCTCCAAAATGTGGAAGAACAAGATAATCACATTGTATTCTACAAGTTCAGAATGAAGAGACCTGGAAAGAAAGCAGGTCTTTGGTGACCCTTAGTTAGGATAGTTCCATGTTCATTCTCAGGATGGAAGTTTAATATATAGTCTTGGAGGTAAGCAAGAGGATGAAGTAAAATTATAATGGTTTGTTATTTAAGGTAAATGGGCTATAGGTTAATTAGAGAATAAGACAGAGTAGATACAGAGTAGATAGTTTTTTTAGAATGTGAATGTCTTGAATGCACATGCAAAAGAAATGACATCTATGAAGGAGACATTAATGAATAAAATGAGATATTTAATAGAAAATGTCCCAAAGAAGATTTTAAAAATAACATCGAAGGCACAAGTAGAGATATTCTTAATGAAAAAAAAAAAAAAAGTAGGGAAACCTTCTTGATTCAACAGGAAAAATCTATAAAAAATATGGATTTGAGGTAGGGGAGGAGATGTAAATACCCTACTCCTAATAGCTCCTGTTTTCTGGGAAGTTGAAATCCAGAAGACTAAAACTGAGAGATTTATTAACAGAGAAATCTGGGGGCACCTGGGTTGCTCAGTGGGTTAAGCCTCTACCTTCCACTCAGGTCATGATCCTGGGATCCAGGCTCTCTGCTCAGCAGGGAGCCTGTTTTCCCCTTCTCTATTTGCCTGCCTCTCTGCCTAGTTGTGATTTCTTTCTCTGTCAAACAAATAAATAAAATCTTAAAAAAAAAAAATCTGGAAGGGAGTGTAGAGGCTTGAAACTACTTAGAAAGGAAAGGTAGTGGGTTCAGAATAAGTCAATGTTTTTTATAGCATTTGTGAAAAACCACATGATATTGTGGTTATTAAAAAAAAGTCGATCAGAATGGATAAGTGGTTTTCTCTGGAAGTGCTAGGTGGTCTACTCTATGAAGATAGAAAGCTAACAATTGACTTGACCCAAGTAGGAAAATAATTGAGGACACCTCTGAGTGTTTTCAAAATGTTTGAGTTTCATCCTAGGGAAAGGAGATAGAAATAGCTTGAGAGGATTAAAGAATGTAAAATAGTCTGTGCCCTCAAGAAGGTTTTACTCTGGAAGAAAAAAAAATCATGTATAAGAAAAGGCAATATAGGGGCGCCTGGTGGCTCAGTGGGTTAAAGCCCCTGCCTTCGGCTCAGGTCATGATCTCAGAGTCCTGGGATCGAGCCCCACGTCGGGCTCTCTGCTCGGCGGGGAGCCTACTTCCTCCTCTCTCTCTCTCTGCCTGCCTCTCTGCCTACTTGTGATCTCTGTCTGTCAAATAAATAAATAAAATCTTAAAAAAAAAAGGCCATATAATATAAACAATATGTAATGAGTACTTTAAAAGTGATAAAACAAATGTTGTAAGGGCTTAGAAAAAAGTGGAATAAACTAGAGTAATTAGAAAAGTTTATTTCATGAAAATCACATTGATAGACCTTTAGGAAGATTTATGATAATAGCCATGATCTTGCTTTTAGCTAAACATGTTTCTTGTTATTTTAAATTTAAATTATTCTTCTATTATTGACCTTTATTATTAGGATTTGGGAAAAATCAGTTTCCATAAAATTAGGCACTCAAATATGTCCCTAGAGAGAACCTGACTATTAGGCAGTATGATGAATATCCCCCAAAATGATTGTTCATAACATAGATATCTCTGTTCTGATGACAACTGAAAGCCAGGATCAACCTTAAGACTGGAAACATTTGAGCATTTGAGTGTTAGTGACTCAATAGGATCAGAGTTTTGAAAATTGAAAATCATCTACTCTTGACTACTAGAGAGGAATGATAGGATATGGGCAAGATGCCAGGAAAATATCACCTTCTCTCAAAACCACATGGCCTTCAACAAAACTAAGTAGAGACGTTTTTAAAAGATTTTATTTATTTATTTGACACAGAGAGATCACAAGTAGGCAGAGAGGCAGGCACAGAGAGAGAAGGGGGGGGGAAGCAGGCGCCTGCTGAGCAGAGCCTGATGCAGGACTCGATCCCAGGACTCTGAGAGCATGACCTGAGCTGAAGGCAGCGGCTTAACCCACTGAGACACCCAGACACCCCTAAGTAGAGATTTTTGAAGCTAACTTTTCACCAGTCAGCCTTCAAAATAGGACAGGTGCTGCAGGTAAAAGCCAAGTGGAAAGAAATGAGTAAGAGTGAAGAAGACAGTTTTCAATACTCAGAGACAGACATCCAACATTGGAAGGAACTGGAGGTCAGTGCAGCATAGCAAGAAACTAAAGGATGGAAGAAATGTGCCTTCTTTATTCCTAAAATAAAGGACTAAAGTAAGACAAATACTAGAGTAACCATAGAATGCAATTTACAAGCAATCCAAAGACAGAGGAATTGATCTGTGATGTCTATACCAGAAATAGCCCTAAAGACACTCTGGAAAGAGGTGAGAATCCTACCAGTCTTACACTGACATCAAATAAAACCTATCTTGGGTCAACATTTTGGCACCTTAGCCTTGTATTCTATGTAGATATGTTGAATAAACACTAAGCTTGGGAAACTTGCATGGGAATATTTAAGAAAAGGAACAGAGAAAGGGAATAAGGAAAAAAAGACTTAGCACTGCTAATGTTTTAGTAAATATTATATAATATCTATAGCAACTTTCAGCATATGTTCTATCTTTACATATGAAAGAAGCTTTAAGGAATATTTCTAACAAAAACTTATTTCAAAACTGTGAAGATTTATTCTTCTCCAAGATAAGCACACAAGTGGACACACTGAGGTTGCAGTGGTGGACTGATAAACCGTAAGCACATAGTGGCATAATTCAGGGAAAAACTAAAAACATTTGGATTAAAGCTAAGAATTGGGGAGAGAAGATGCAGAAAGATCATGCAAAAATCATCAGACCCATTTGAAAAAAAATATTAGCTTGTGCCATTTCTTAACATAATCAGAGATGACTCATGAAACACCAACTCACCTATAGAGAATTTGTGGAATCCACTGCCTTCTTGAGAATAGAGGAATGGCTCAGTCCTTCCACATAGCATTTAAGAACACAATTATAAAATGTGCGATTAATTCTAAACCACTAGGAATAAAAGCCATAAAAAAGTAAATTCTTCCCAGTTCCCTTTGGTTTCCTGTAAAGACACTAAATGCTAAGAAAGTTTGGCTCAAATATATGTGAGATTTTCTCAATCAAGGCTCCTCATTCTTTCCAGTTCCTCAAATCTAAGCCGATGCTGTGTCCCTGAAGGTCATTCAAGACACCTTCTCATCACAATGTCACTACAGAGGAAAACAACATTAAGGGCAGCTTTTTAATGTTTTTCAGGTCTTTGCTGTGTTTGCCCCACGCAAGAAAGGCAATGAAAATCTTTTGAGAGGTAAGATATAAAGGGAAGTGGTTTATTAATAATTAAAGCCACTTGGTAAACTACTCACTCAGACTGCCTCCTATGGATGTGAATGACATTCAGGTTTTCCTAAGTCCAAATGCTGTAAATGCGGTAGTGTTCTGAAAGATCCTCCCATGGGTGCTTACTGTTTTCATCTTTGTACTGAATCCGTCACTATTCCCCACACATACGATAGTCACATTCAACAATGACTCTGGTCCTATGGAGTGAGGCTTAGTAGTTAAAATCTTACTGTTTGGAAGCTAGCCAGTCTGCATTCAAATGCACACTGCATTCTTCATTGTCACTTTCTTCACTGTGAATTGGGGCTATTGTTAGCCCAAAGGAAGGTCGAGAAGATTAAATGAAATGACGCCCGTACAGTGCTTGGGAACTAGTAAGTCGAAGTGATTGTTGTGCATTAATTATTATTGTAATTATACTTTCCACCAACTGGGATTTTTCTTCTATTCTAACCTATCTGTGTCTTACTAGACCTTCAGTGTACAGCTTAGGCCCACTGTTCACCAATCATTTCACTACTTATTATATTCACACTCTAATTTACACATTCTATGAATCTATATAATTTTAACATCTGATAATGTTATCCATAAATCATTTTATTAAAATATTTCCTTTCCTGTAACTAGGTATTAATGAATTTCAGGCAAGGTTTATGACTTTGTATTATATGTATTTGGATTCTTCTTACAACTTTGCCATGAGGAAGGTACATCATCCCTATTTAATAAATATGAGTAATTTAATATATTATTCTTTCATCTACAAAATGATTACTCTTCATTGGCATTGTTAAGAATAATTAATTAAAAAGATTTTTTTTTTTTGCCAACTCATATCAATTTAGAATATGTCAAGGCATCTTCCTGTTGGAATCACTGAAATGTTTGTTTCCTTTTTAAGAAATGAAATTCTCTAACTCTTAATAGATTGTAGAGGTCTATATATCCCAGGAACAATAACAAAGGTAACTAAGTCATTGTTCTTGTGATTTTCAAAGAATAAACCAGAAATATGTGAGAAATGTGTGTGTAAGGGGGTGCTATATGAGCCCCATAATGTAGTGCCATTCATCTGCACAAATTGTTAAGGAATTTCTGCCTAATAAAGCACTAAAGATACGCATATTTCTCCTCTGTTAAAGAGCAGTGTACTTAGGAAACAATTAGAAGAAATTATGTCAAAACCTTACTGACACCTCTAATTTAGAGTTAAATGAAATGATGCCAGGAAAGTACTTAGGGAAGCAGACAAGAGAATTATCTCGATCAGAAAACCTGCTCTGAAACTAGATTTCCTTTGGAATGATGCTTACAATGAACAGAAAGTTCTACCTTTGTAGAAGTGCTTCTTTTCAGAAGAAATAATCATCAGAGGGATGAAAGAGAGAAAACCAAGTCAGCAAGGCAAGGCCTCTACTGCTATGAGCTGATGTCTGCATTGGCTAAGAAACTAGGGCTAAAATGCATGTCTCTTAAGCATCCACTCCATTGAGCATATGGGTGCACTGAAATGTGGGCTAACATAGTGATGGGACTTTTTGGAATAATCACTCCTCTCAGGAAAACAGAGAAAAATAAAAATAACTATGAAAAAATACAATCTAAGGGAAAACTCCTGTAGAGATTTGGAAAATAGTCACTTTGACAGGTATTTTCTAAGGAAAGCAGAATAAAATTACAGAATATGTGTTTATAAAATAATTCAAGAAGGTAAAGAAAGAGAGAAGAGTAAGCACTCATAAAGGTGAAGTAATCTCAGGTCATGAAAGACTGCATAGAAATAAAATCTTATTTTCCAAATTGAGAAGCAGTGAAGGGCAACTAATGTAGAACAACTTGCAGTTCTGTCATAAGATAACCATGAATATGATTAGAGAGGAGATGAGATACATAAAGAGTAGATGCAGGATCTCCTGTAACTTATAAGAATCTCAGAATGGCACACCTAAACAGACAATGTTGAAGCAATGATGAAAGACTTGTACAAGCAAGACTCTAGGTGTAAAAAATGCTTGTGTTTGAGTCTGCAAATCACCATGCACCAAGAAATACCTGAATGCAAGTTTTATTTTATTTTGAATTTCAAAATGAAAAGAAAAATCAAATAAATCTGGTAGTAAAATACTTAAAGCAAATGATAATCTTTAACATTGTCATCATCATCATCATCAATATCAATAATAACCATTAACCATTCTATCAAAAGATAAGTAACATAAGGTCGTGTATTTTCAAAGGACGTGATTATGACCAAAACATTCTATTGTTTTTCATATATAAGAAAATAAGATGTTTTTAAGCATTCAGAATTATAAGAAATGTCATATACATGTTCCCTACTGGAAAGAATCATGAAAAGATAAAATTTAGCACTCTGTAAAATGAAGAGAAACAAAGAACTCATGAAAGAAGGACCATTATATATCAAATGCAGGGTTGATGATAAATAGTAGCCCATAAGTGAATATGTCAGAATTTATCCTGGAAATCAAGTGCCTGCTGCATAATAATTTAATATTTTTTATTTTAGCTCTGAAACCCCAGGTAATATGAACAAGAATTGAAAGTGGAATGATAGGGGAAAAAAGGAATATAATAATCTTGAGCTGGCTAAAGAGTTAGACACCAGAATGTCTAACTGAGGCAGCATATATTGGGAATATGCCAGCTCTTCCCCAATTGATATAGTATATTAAGGCAATTCAAATCAAAATACCAAAAAATTTATACTTAAAATGAGAATATGAAAGCAGTTTTGAAACATAAATGGATTGAGGAGGATCTTGTCTTATAAAATACTATAAGAAAATATAAAGCTACCATAATTAAAACTGATGGGTTTTGGTACATATAAATGAAAAAGAATATTTTAAAAGTGCAGAAAGCACAGTAATAATTTAGTATAGCACAAATTGCTTTTGCTCATTAAAAAAAAATAGTGGATTGTTCAAAATTAAATATTGGGTCAGTTGTCAGCATTTGCAGTTAAAAAAAGAAACTCTAAAACAAAACAAAAAACCCAGAAAGCATTATAGTACTACCTCATAATATATCATAAAATACATTCTATATAAATACTTAAATACGAAAAGCCGTAAACATGATTTGAGAAAATGTTGGTAAGGATTTCTGCTATTTTGTTGTAGAGACCTTTCCACATATGACCAATAGCAAAATTATGGAGAAATTAATTGTCAGACTTGTTAAGAGAAAAATTAAAACAAAATTAAAAGACAAATGATAGCAAATTAGGAGTATTTTCTATGTATATCCCTGAGGAAATAATGATATCCTTAGTAGAAGAATAGCACTTAATCAAAAATAACAATGAAACGAAAGAATAAATTGACCACTCTTCTTCATTGGTGGACCCCTCTCTGTCTCTCTAGATAAATTCTGTGTAGCATTCTAGCCTTTTTCATCTTTCAATACCCTGTGATTGTGTACTTTGTCCCCAATAAACTGTAAGCTTATTGTAGACATTGTGGTCCTTGCATACCTTATTTAGCTATACATCCTAAATCCTTAGCACAGGGTCTAATGCATATATTAATTAATCCATGTTGGCATTATTGTTGAAGACCATGAATAAGAATTCACCAATCAGTACATAAGGTTGATGATTAAAAAAATGAAAAGTTATATTTCAGTAGAAATAAAAAATGCATGTTAAAAATATGATTAAGATTGTAAGTGGCAATGCTCACAATTGGCAAAGATACAGTAAATAAATGAGCACTTTCCTACCATTAATCAGAATAAAAATTGATGCAACTTTTCTAGATGTTAGCTGTGTGTGCATACTTGTGTGTATACCCCGACCCAGTAATTGTATTTGTAGTAACATTTCTGAAGAAACTAATCATGATAATATTTTGGGATTTTCTTGCTAGGGTGTTACATCATCACAGTTTGTTTTTAATGAATAGAAATTGAAAATAATTTAAATATTCAACCTTATGTTATTGGTTAAATCAAATGAGAGATACATTTAGTAACAGAATAGTGTTCAGTGTAAAAGAACACTGTTGTAGTGTAACAGAATAATTCAATTTTTAATATGAGTTTGTAGAAGACTATTTAATGACATTTAGTGTTTTCCATGAAATTTTTTAAAAATGTGGATGGTACCATATAATGGTACTATAATGGGCTAAATCTTATTATCCAACAAAAAAGTGTAAAGAACAACTTTAATGTAATGATGAAAATGTCTGCAAATGGCCTGGTATGATAATAAAAGTAAGGTACAAAAAACACCCATAGGCCCCTAATTGGAACAAATGACACTGAACTGGCATGTCCTGTATATTTTTTTTAAGGCATATTTCATATTCTTTAGAATAGTTGTTTCTGTTAGGTAAATTAAGCATTTCTCTTGCATTTTTAATTTGAACAATTGATTTAGTTAGAAGGAAAAAAACAACTCATGTTTAAATAATGAATTCTGGATACATGTTTTCCAAGAGGAAGCTCATCATCAGGCCAGAGCTAGAAAGTTGTTTCTGTTTTAGCTGATGAGCAAGAGAGTGTTTCAGAATTTGGTTTGGAGAGCCAGCTTTAGTAGGACCTGAGTACCCCACAAGAGAAACATTTAGGGAAAACCCAGGGAGAGGGAAGAGGATTTATTTATTTATCTTCTTTCTTACTTACTTACAGCCATCAATATTTCTGTTTGTGTTTTCTAGCTTCTGATCTAGGTTTTGATTTGTTATTCAAGTGACAGAGTCTGTGTTCTTTAGCAAGGATACAAGGAAGTAACTTACATCATTTGTTAAGATGATAAGATTTCCCCAACATACCCCTTCTTCCTTTCCTAGCAAATCCCATTGACCACCACCCAGTAAAATCATCTTTCAAAACTTGTGGTTGTTACCGTCTTCTTTTAAACACACATATCAGAGGAAGAACACTGGAGAGTCACATTATTCTAAACAATTTATGAGAAAGTCTGTCTGACTGTATTTCTTAGTACAAAGGAGGCAATTTTTATAAATGATTTATCATTATTTTCTTCTATAGGCACCAGCAGATGAGACAGAAAAATAAAAGTTGATTTAAAAAAAGTAATTAGTTTTTTTTTTTACTTAAAGCATATATGTATATATATTTCATATGCTATTGCATTTTGTAAGTGCACTTTTAAGTCTTTGTATTCTTTGTACATATATATGAGTATGGATCGGTGACATTCACTTTAAAAAACTTTATTTTCACTCATCTCATATTTGAAGATGTGACTATAAAAGGTACTAAGTGGAAAATAGGAAAGCATGCCAACAACCAAGTTGATGGGAAACATCTGAAAGAAATTAGAGATATTTTCAGGAGTACTTTTCCATTCCATCCCTGTACCCCTGGCTAGCATGTTCTTTGTGCACTGGATTCCCGCTTGGGAGAAGCTGCCAAACACTCGGGATCAGTGCATGAGCCTCATGTCTCCTTCATTGATCAGATGCAGCTGAGGTGGGACGTGGCCAAGCCCCCTGCCATGACTGCATGTGCCACTGATTCTAATGAGTGATATGTACATACACACATACGCACACATATGCACCATATTTTTGACTGCTTTTTGTAAGAGGACAGGTGAGGGAGGGAGGTTATTAAGATTTTCAAGAAATAAACATTTTTAAATCAATCACAGGATGTAAGTACATGACTTACTAAATCACAGCAACAACAAATGCCTATCTTGGGACAGACTGTACATTTTGTTTCAGTGTCTTCCTCCCTCCACAGCCCACCTTCAGCAGTCACTCCTGCTGTTCTGTTAGGCTACCTAGCATGACTCCTGTTAAAAAGAGGCATTGCTCACTTAAATACTGGTAGAACTTGCTTCTCCAAGGTGTTTGCAAGTCATCTAGAAGGGTTCTATACTTGTGGTTTGCAAACATGCTCTTGGATCTTGGATTCTCAGTTTTCTCCGTTCTGCTCTTCATGGCAGAGCAGAGACCCTTGGAAATTTTCTTTCCTGGATGTACTTGCCAACTTACTTCCAGTTGGTTTGGCCTTAGGAGCACTGGTGGGAGATTGTAGAATATGAAAAGGGGGAAACAAAGGTGTTTCTTCTCTCCTTTTGACTGTTGGTGGCCTATCAGGGAGTTGCTGTGACTCCTTTGTGACCCCAGCTTTCAGGGCAGTACCTCATGGCTTTCCCCTCTTTCAGGTGGCTCTAATTCTAGGGTCTGGTAAACTTCTCCTTTCCGTTGCCCCATCAGAACTATTGGTACAGGTGGTATCCTACTCTTGCTAATCTCTGGGTCACCCTATCATCTCCTGTTTACCCTTTCAGCTATTGTAAATCCCTTGTAGCTAATCCCCTATATTAACTTCCTGTATTTACCTGGGGTGGATTTTTTTTTTTCCTTATTTGACCCTGATGACACAAAGGAAAGAATGTCAAGTGGCAGGAGTGTGAAGGAGTCAGCTTGCATTGTATGATTTAGGACTGCCTTCTTTACATCATTACAGTAATCTTAACACCACGAATATTTGTCACCACTTGTTCCATCCCATTTTCTTCCTCCATGTAGGGTTACTTGCTTAGTATCTCCACTTCAATGAGATATTTGGGAACATGTGATTTGAATCAGGCAATTTCCTAGCTGCATGACCTAGGCAAATTAATCCAGATTTTAGTTCTCTGCCTTCAAAATGGTATAATACCCATTCTGATGAACTCAACTGAGGTAATAGGTGTGGCATCACTTTGTAAACATTACAACTCTGTTTGGTAAGGAGGCACATAAGGTACTTTACAACTCTGTCCAAATATGTGCATTAGATTATTTCAGATACTTAGCAGTGATGTTTTAATAAGTACTATTTTTTTAAGATTTTATTTATTTATTAGATGGAGAGCACAAGCGGGGGGAGGGCCACAGGGAGAGGGAGGCACAGACTCCCCTGCTGAGCAGGGAACCAGATGTGGGGCTCAGTCCCAGGACCCTGAGATCATGACCTGAGCCAAAGGCAGATGCTTAACTAACTGAGCCAACCAGGTGTCCCAGTACTATTTCTTTCTAAGGGGACTGACTCCTCAAGTATACCAAAGCTGGTGGTTATAATTAGATTACCAAATTGTGGGGGGTGGGGGGGACAAGGTAGTTGAAGAACATTTGGGGAAGGTTTGGTATCTGACTTGGGCCTTAACTAACTCAAAGTAAATAAGTAATCTACTCAGCCCATAAACAGGCTGTGCTTTGCTAAATGGATACCGAAAATATTCATTGTTAACTCAACAGAGGACTCTGAGTTATTTTCAGTATACTTTAAACTTGGAAAGTTTTGTTTGCCTAGATAGTATATCAAGAACCCTGAATTAAAGTAAGCAAGATCACATGTTTCTGAGAGAATTTATACCTCTTTGGAAAACATGTAAGGTCAAGCCAAATTCATAAACATGACCATATGTTCAATGAAAAGAACCTTGGAATGGAAGACAGAAAAGTGATGGTCCATTGTGTAAGTCAGCTGATGTTGCAATAATGGCTTGAAAGAAAGCACCCCCAAGTTCAGTGGCTGTTAGAGAAACCATATCTTTTTGTCTCATCCTCAAGTCTGTGGTTGCCTAGAGCCCCTACTTGGTTTGTCTCCAAGCTGGGGGTTGGATTCAGCTCTCTTCTCAGGTCTTTGCATCCATCATTCTTCTTGGGCCAGGGGCTACTCCCTGTTGGTACTCTTGGCAAATGATGGAAGCACAGAGAGTGAAGAGAAATACGTAAAACCTGTAGACATTTTGGTCCAGAAGAGTCAGACTGACACTTCAGCTTGGTCAAGCTTAGCATGGATGAAGCAGGGAGATATGCTTTGCTTACTCTACTGGATGGCATCATGTAGTCTCATGGCAGAGAATGCAGAAGTGTAAATCTAACAAAGAGCATGAAGACATATGAACAAAAATTCGAACTACCACACCTTATATAGACTTAAATCTATCAGCAACTATATAGTGGGATTTTAGTAAAGTTTGGCCTTCTTTTTTTATGTAAAATAAGAGGAAATTGTATTTTCTTAAGTCTAATGTCCTGTCCAATTCTTCATTAATTTAGAATGTGTGACAAATTCATTCCTATGATTCTGAGAGCTTCATATTATAAAATGATGAAGGTTTTTGGTCATGAAATGAATGAAATTAATAGGATTGCACTGGAAGAATTTAACTGTTTCAGAGAACAAGCATTGTAAAGTTTTTTAATCATAAATGTATATATGACTGATGCTATTAATTACACATGAATCATTTTCATGTGAATATTAATAGAGTCTTTAAAAATACATTTACTTAGAAACATTTGTTATCCAATTAATTTAGTTTATTACATGGAGACTATACTTTGATTGATTAGACATGCCATGATTTCAGATGGTCCACACTCCAATTTGTTCCCATTTTCAAGGGTTGATAGTACAAAAATTTCTGTTTGTTCTTCTCAGGAGACAACCATACCTGACACAATATACAGAGCCTTGTATAAGATCAGTGTGTCTGGTTTCCAGTTCTGGCTCTGCCACCTAATAACCATGTGACTGGACAAATGGTTGTGTGTATTTGTTCCTCTGCAAAATGAGGAGGAGTCACAGCTGAGCCACTTTGCTGAGAGGAGTAGAGACATGATCAAAGGGGATTCCATGTATTAAAAGTACTTTGACAAACAGCACTTGAGCGCATTGAATATTGTCATAAGAACATGTTTTAATTGGTTTTACTGTTATTTGGGTATAGTAAGGCCAATAGATCAAGATACAACTTCTGTTGAAAAAAAAAGTAGATGATTATACTCACAGTTCCCAAGAGAGGGAATACATGTCATGCCATAAGCAGGGTGGGGGTTGGTGTGGGTAGTACATGGGGAATCACTGGAGTTGGTCATGAAACAGAGGGAAAGAGGTAAGCTGTGGGCACACTCCTTATTGTGGTTTCCATAAGAAGGAATGGGCTAGGTAAATAATTCAGATTTAGTATTAGCTAATTTGAGTAATTTCAGTAGGCTCTGAGGCATAGGGCTTTCCCTAGTTGTCTGGCATCTAGACCCAGAGTAATTAGGGCAAGTCTATAGTGTACCAAGAGTGAGAGCCCTATAATAGGAGTAGTTGGGAGTATAGACTCTATTGGACGATTTGTATTTAAAAGTGCACCCCAGGGAGTGCCTGGCTGGCTCAGTTGGTTGAGCATCTTTAGCTCAGGGTGCTGAGATTGGGTCCCATGTTAGTCTCCCTGCTTAGCGGAGAGTCTGCTTCTCCCTCTCCATCTGTCCCTACTCCCACTCCCCTTCTCTCATGTCTGCTCTCACTCTTTCTCTCAAATAAACAAATCTTTTTTTTTTTTTTTTCAAGTGCACTGTGAGAGAAGGACTCCACCTGAGAAGTGGAGATAGTAAGGAAAGTAAGAGGCCAAAGCAGAGCAACTCAAACATATCGTCACATAATACAGAACAAAATGTGTCCAGTATGGTCATTCAGGACAGATGTTAAAGCATCAGGTTTGCAGAAGTTAGAAACATAGTTAATATGGGGCATCATTGTTATATCTTCCTATAGTAATCACCCAGGGCATTCAACTTGTTTGTATGGTTGGGGATATGGTAATTATGTCACTCTAACCTATATCTCTACAGTGCATCTCCAGCTATCTAATACCTGTTCTTAAAAGGCATTGGCCCACCAATACATCTGATATCTGGCAAAAAGTAATTATCTGAACATAATTTATAAAATGGAGCTACAATTTTCATCTTAGATGCATAAAAATAACTTTAAACGCTGGAGAGAAAGCCCTTCATAATGATATCTTTTCCACAAAGAAGCTCTTCTGTGGAAATGGCACAAAAAAACTCCACAGAAGGAAAGCAAAGCTGTGTTAGTGAGCCCAAAGCATGAACTGGGAAAAAGCAAGGGTCTAGATTCTAGCTCATGTGTAGCCATAACAGGGCAAAGTAATTTAGTAAATACTGATTGCATTACTCGTCTCTTAAAAAACCTTTTGTAGTTGTCTTTGCCCTCACAGTATAGTCCTAACAACATAAAATAATATGACATTTCATAACCTCCTCAACCACCGTACCAGTTTACCAATTCAGTCCATTATTTGTCTTACATTTCAGATTTCAGCCATGAAGAATTCTAACATGACTTTGTAGTTCCCTGAAAATGCCATGTTCTCTCCTGACATTTGCTTCCTGAGAATAGCAATGAACTTTTCTATTTTCTGTTCTTCTGCTCCTAGCTCAACTTAGAATCCTACTGATTCCTGGGGCCTGAGCTTAGATGGTTCTTCTTTGACAAGCCATTTTTGACCTTCCATTTTACACTTGGAGCTTGATGTATGATTTAATGGGCTAGACATAGAACATCGATGGTCTGAGGTTTAATTGCCTGCTTACAAATATCTTTCCCCAAATAGTCTGCACGTTCCATGAGAATAAATTCTGTTTTTAATCACTGTTTAGTACCAAATATCAAAACTGGCACTGTAGGAGTACTAAATATTGTCACTCACTCCAGAAAAACTTGCTGGATCCTGGGACTAGGCTAAATACCTCTGTTTGGTGTTCTTAAATTTCCTAGTTCTCTCTCTTTCATTAAATACATTTTAGTGCTACTGTTTATGCAGGTGTCTCGTCCATTATACTTCAAGTTTTATAAGGAGGGAAACTATGAATCATTCATCTTTGTGTCTCTAATTTCAAACACAGTGGTACAATTTAGGTACTCAGAAATTGTATCTGTTATGACTGTTATTATCATTATTATGGTAAATGTTTTTGAATAGGTAGATGAATAAATGAACAAACAATGTAAAATAGGACATGATAGAATCTGAAGCAGGAATAATAATGGCTGTACAGACTATGAAATATATGTCATGCCTCATTCTCATAGGGTTTTTTTCCCCAAGTATCAAGATAAAATGAAATTGTTCAGAAAAATCACCAAAAGTGAATAAGATAAACAAGGCATTATTATAAAATCCACTAGGATAAAGTGAAAGTGAGAGACTATGATTGCTTTCAGTATTCATTGTACCTCACAATTTAGACTGTGCCTATTATAAAGTTACAGAAATTTAATCATGGCCATTTTTAAAAAGATATTTATCTTTATTAATTATCTTTCCAGCAATGACCAGAAAACCAAACCAGTGATGTCCGGACACTGATCTCAAGGCAGTGATGTCTATAGCCATGATGAGAACAAGATGTCGGATATATAGAAGGGATAATGTATATCACTTGGTGGCTGGAGACTGGTTTTCACAATATAAATAATATTTATTTAATTTATTATATATTTTATATACATATTATATAAAAAGCACATATTTTCAAAGGACTGGATTACAATAGTGTTCCATTTCACCCAATAACTTCATGCAAAAGAACTGATGAGATTCCAGGATTAATATTTTCTACTACTTCTCCAGAGGGGTTACCTGTGGTCAACTGAGCTGAAGTCAGATTTCTTCCCAAAGAGGGAAAACTCATTTGTTGTATGTCAAATATCCAGCTAAAGGTACATATATGTGAGAAAATAACACACAGACTAAAAATTACAGTAAGGAGTAACTGGCTAATTTTAAAAACATTTCTAAAAGCAAATTTTGATAAAGAAGGGAGAGAACCCACCCACTTGTGCACTCCAAGGTGCACTGTTAGGACCAAGAGCTTCACTCTTTGATGCTTGAACTTCACTGTTGGATGGGAGATACCCAATGGGAAGATCTTCCCCAAAACTCTTTCTCTTCTCACTGCCACCTCTCTGTTGTCTATGGTGCTCACTTGACAGCACCTTACTGTTCTGCAGTCACCACTCAAGACAGAGTTAGGATATGTGCAACCAGCTGTGTGGGGCTTACAGGACAGGAAGAAGTGGTGGGTTGAGGTCATTGCAGAATAAGAAAAAAAGTGAAAAAAAAGGAAGCAACCCTATGTAATAAAATTTTTTAAAACTGTTTTTTTGGCCATCTTAAATTTTAAGGCAGGAAAAAGAAGGCACTTTTCAATTTTTCCTCTCATTACTTCAGTGTATTAACCTACTTTGAACTCAGTCTATCAGATGAACTGGTTCAACACCCAAGAGGCATTATTATCACCCAGTTCAAAAGTGTTCAACATATGGACATCATCAAAACCCAAACTGACTTTATGTTCCTCATTTCTAGTAAACAATTAAAGAAATCTAATCAAGACACATGCCTGTGTCAGGGGCTAGGCAATGCACCATTAAATGTACCATTGAGTTGTGTGCAGAGCTTTCAAGACTCCACAAACTCGTTTTAATTTTATACAGACAAATTGAAAGACCTAGTATCTTCATTAGGGTTCAGCTCCCATTTAAAAGCTACAACAACCCACGGTGTCATGATGGAAAACAGAAGCTGCATCTTCAAATCACATCCATATAGGCATTTCACAACTGTAGTCTGATTGTATTGTTAATTAATTCTCGAAATGCACAGTAAGCCAAAGGGACAATTTGAGAAGAGTACTTGTCATTTAATTAGTAAATTAAGTTGTTGTTGTTGTTGTTTTTAATCTCAAATGTTTCTTTGTTAGTATGTACTGTAGGCCAAAATCTCACACCAGCTGGATATTTTCAGGATAAATGGCTTTGCTTATTTCTTTCATTTATCAAGCCAGTAACTTTTTAGAAAGAGGTTGAGCTTGGGTGATAGAAAGGCGAGGGGATAAAATCAGAGCAGAATGCTTCTTGTGGAGAATCTTATAGTTCAGGGAAGAAGGGAAGAGGAGAAAATTTCTATTTCCAGATACTACTCTGACATCAACAGCGTAGAGTAATATAGCTTGAGGAGTTTTAGGACTTGTCTAGTTCAACACCTCTTTTCTTAGAATAAAGTTTTAGAGCTGAAAGAAGTTAAATGACATACAGGAAGTTGGGCACCTAGTTAATTAGAATGGTTTGAACTATTATCCAGCCTCCTGATTCCAAATGTAGGGTTTCTCAGATGTCTGTGTGTTCAGAAAAAGTATACAAGTGTAATTGTAAGGGTGCAGATTAAGGCATATGGAGTACATGTGAGGAAGACTTTCTGATTTGAACTACTATGTTAAAATCTTAGAATACTGAGATTTAACTGGATTCCATTTGGCTCTAATGTGTTACCAATTAATAATTCATATCTCTAAATGAAGAATTAGTCAGCTTGTTTCATTTCACATTCTCGGAGCAGTTTTGTCATTTTGGAGCAAGGTTCCATGAATGTTTCTTAATATAATACTAGGATATGTCAGCTCAGTCTTAACTCATTTGTGCAGTGTCTCTATTTTCTTCTTAATTAAACACAGAAACTGCTGATTTGAAGACAAAAATAGAATATGATGAAGTCTGAGTTTCTTCCCAGAAAATATTTTGTCTTTGCCTCCAGATGTCAAAAGTAACACATTAGTACAAGCCAGATGGGGGAAGGGATAAACAGCTGCCTCTTGCCCTTCTAAGAAGGCAACCATGGGTTGGAGAAGATCACTGATTACCCACCTGTTGGTCTGAGATACAGAGGCTAATATGAGATAAAATTACTCCAGCCAACTTGTTGCCTGAGCTGTCCTCACCTCTCTCTGAGAATGGGTTTATAAAAGAGTTGAATATCAATTAATCAATTAAGCAAGTATTAATAACTATGAACTATTCAAAAAGCTTGGGGCACTAAATATTAGTTTTCCCTAGGCTATTACAATTAGTTTGGGGTCAAGAATTCATATATGCAGGGGGCGCCTGGGTGGCTCAGTGGGTTAAGCCGCTGCCTTCGGCTCAGGTCATGATCCCAGGTCCTGGGATCGAGCCCTGCATCGGGCTCTCTGCTCAGCAGGGAGCCTGCTTCCTCCTCTCTCTCTGCCTGCCTCTCTGCCTGCTTGTGATCTCTCTCTGTCAAATAAATAAATAAAATCTTTAAACAAAAAAAAAAAAAAAGAATTCATATATGCAGAAAATATTCAATAAAATAATAAAAAATATGTACTAAATATGTAAAGAGAAGGATATGATATAAGGGCACAAGGTTGGAGAACATTGGCAGATTATGTAATAGAAGGGCACGTGGAGACAAGCAAGGGTCAAGCTTTGCAAGTTGCTTCATTCTCACCACCAACAGAAATGGGACTCTTGTTATTTCTGTCCTTGCTGCCTGCTCAATCTTGACTGTACCTCCTTATGATCTGTGCAAGCTTGTCATCTATGTCTTTACTTGTGGAGACCTCCAGGTTCTTATTTTAGAATAAGTTAGAGATGACTATTCAGCCAACCGGAGTCATCTGCATTCTAGAGTCGTATCTTCTCTAACTTCATGCCCTGATTCCAGCCCTGCAGCTCTATCTAGTGTCCAGGTCATCTCCAGTCTGACTTATCCCACTGATGAGCCAATGATACTCATATAGGCATTAATACTGACTATTGGTGAGGTACAAAGATAACTACTTTTGCTGCTTTCAAGTTCCTGCAGAAGCTATAGCTAGGCTTATGATGAATTGTTTAATGTTGTTCCTTTTTTAAACGGTGTACCAATTGGCTTTGTTTTGAAGCAAGATATTTTAACTAAATAATACCTAAGGATTCTTTTCATTTCTAAAGTACTATGATCTTGAAATCATTGGTAATTTGCATGTAAATAGATCCTTTTACATGATTGGATAGTATTTGCAATTTTTCTTGATGGCAGTCATGATGTACTAGGTAAAAGGAAGTGCTGTAAATAGCTGGTAATTTAGTAATGTGGTGGCAAGGTGTGGGGACAGGAGAAGCATTCTCTAGTCCTATAATTAGGTCTCAGTCTTTTAGTGAGCCTGTGCCTCTCAACTGTGAAGTTCACAAGGTTTCAGTTTTATTCCCACTCTCCACTTAGGTGGGACAGGATGGCTAGATTGATCTGAATCTTGGTGCTTCCCTTCCCTCAGGACAGTCAGACTCTAGTTAACTACAGTTGACCCTTGAACAACAGAGTTTAAGGTCGATGACCTCCCACATAGTCAAAAATCTGCATATAACTTTTGACTCCCCAAAAACTTAACTACTAATATAGATGTTGACTAGAATCCTTAACAATAACATAAATAGTAGATTAACACACATTTTGTATGCTACATATATTATATGTACATAATATATATATATATGATATATGTATATTTGTATTCTTACAATAAAGTAAGCTAGAAAAAAAATGTTAAGAAAACCATAAGGGAGAGATAATACATTCATAGTACTGAGCTATATTTATTTAATTTTTTGAAGATTTTATTTTATTTTATTTGACAGAGAGAAATAGATCACAAGTAGGCAGAGCAGCAGGCAGAGAGAGAGGAGGAAGCAGGCTCCCTGCTCAGCAGAGAGCCCAATGCAGGGCTGGATCCCAGGACCCTGAGATCATGATCTGAGCAGAAGGCAGAGGCTTAACCCACTGAGCCACCCAGGTGCCCCAAGTGAGCTATATTTATTTTTAAAAAAAATCCACTTATAAGTGGACCCATGCAGTACAAACTTGTGTTGTTCAAGTTTCTCCAGAGAGCAGGCCCTGTTAAGAAAATGCTCAGGTATATTTCAAAATAGTTTCTTTTCCCTACCCCCTGCCAGAAAGCATGAAGGGGTTACCTAGTCAAGCTCCTAATAATATGGGGTTCCCCTTCTGACTGCGTCCCCCTGGAGTTTTTTGTAAACTTTTTTTGGAGTTGGGGTGAAGAAGGAGCATGCACACACATGAGCTAGGGAGAGGGGCAGAAGGAGAGGGATAGAGAGAATCCCAAGCAGGCTCCACAACCAATGTGGAGCCTGATGCCAGCTCAATCTCACAAGCCTGAAATCATGACCTGAGCCAAAATCAATAGTTGGACACTTAATGGAATGAGCAACCCAGGTCCCTACCCCCACTTCAGGAGTTTTTAACTAAGAGTCATCCACATTGAATCTCTGCAACTCATCGGTTATAGTTTGGATTTCCCTACCCTGGCTTCTGTGGGCAAGACTGCTCTGGTAACCCTTGACTTACTGTATTCCTTGTCTGTCTCTTCAAACTTGGTAACTGCAGTTAGCATTGTTTCTTCACCTCTCTTACAAACCCAATAAAAGTTGTTGATTTTTTTTAGTTTGTTCATCTTTTAACTTGTTGTTAAGAAAAAGTGGTGCCTTCCAACATCCTTCATAGAAGGTAAAAACTAAAGGGTTGGTTAGTGTTTGAAAACAGATTATTCTCATAATTATTTTAAACATGCCTCCTGTGAGCTTCTTTACCCAATTGATTTGTGCTGTTTCTTAATAAAACAGTTTTAACTAAGATAAACTTCTGATTAAAATGTCAGAGATTCTAACGTTGTTCAATTTGAATCAAAGAGGTTACTAAATGGAGAGCTTAGTATACAGCTGAATTGTGCTTTCCAAGCTTCTTGGCTTTATCATTCACTGAGGGATACTGGGGTCCCATTATCTGTTGTTAAGTCAGGCAATGTACAGATTAAATTTTGATTTCAAATGCAAGTTCAGGCTTTGTTCTCTATTCCAGTAACTGCTACTAAGTCATCACATATAAGCACTTTATAACCTCCAGGCTTCATTGTTTCCATCTATAAAATGGAGATAATGACACCTTTGTTTCTTACATTCTTTGATTATTGGGCAAGTGAAATGAGACAGTGCAAAGTGGGCTGCAAGTGGATGGGGGCCCAGATTAAGCAATATACCCCCATCTCTTTTTAGATTATTTTCCTAAAGTTCATGACATTCTGGTCATATGTCTGGTATTAACACCTATGACACTGCATTATGCTTGTTTATTCAGGCTGTTTCTGCAGTCTTTGAATTTCTGAGAGGCAGAAAAAAATGAACTATTTACCCTGTAACCATATAACAGCTGGCATAGTAGTTGGCATTTATTTGCTAACAAATGTTTATTGAAGTTTTCCCATAACAGGTGATATTTGAGTTGCGTATTGAAACTCAAGTAGTGCAAATCAAGGATAGTAAGTATACATAATAGTCAGGAGAGGCTAAGATATGCTGTGAGAACAAACACCCCCAGTACATTGGTGGCTTACCATCAATCAAAAGAAATAGGTTTTTCTCTACATCAACACAAAGTTTGATGCTGGTCCAAGTGACTTTTCCAGGGCAGCTGTCTCATATTTGTTGAATCAGCTAGCATGTCTGTTTGGGGGCCCAAGCCATCTCCTTATAGCTTGCCTTGTAAACTTCACTAGCTTTCTTTCAACATCCCAAGCTCATTCCTACCCTAAAGCTTGACACTTGCTTTTCTGTGTGGGATACTTGAACTTTGATCTACACATGGCTAATGCTTCCCCATTCATGAAGCACCTTTTCAGTAAGGCCAATCATGACAACACAAACACACACACACACCAGCCTCACTTCACCCCATTATTTGATTGTATTGATTTCATAGCATTTATTAATTTTTAATATCTTATATATTTATATGTTTGCTTATCTTGTTCATTGTCTCTTTCTCCCCCCTCTCCTCTATATATTCTGAGGTACAAGCTTTACAAAGCAGGAACTTGATCTGTTTTGTTCACTAATTTTGCCTCAGGAACTAGAATAGTACCTGGCAGCTAATAAGTAATTAAACAATATTTTTAAGTGAATTAATTGTTTGCAAAAGCAAGAAGACATACTAGACAATTCTAAAATTACAGAATACCAGGAGGCTTCAAAGGGGTGCAAACTTTTTCTGTCAGGGTCCGGATAGTAGATATTTTAGACTTTACAGGCCAGATGGTCTCTGTCACACCATTTAACTCTGCACTAATTCTGCCATTGCAACTCAAAAGAACCTGTAAACAGCATGTAGATGCCTGGATATAAATGTGTTACAACAAATTGTTTTTACAAAAACAGGCAGTAGCTGGATTTGGCTTGGGGGCATAGTCAACTGACCCCTGCTTCAGAGCAAGGTGAAAGTCTGAGGGGCTTGGGCCCTAGAGAATTTTTAAGAGTTAGGCTACTTGGATTCAAGTTCTGGTTCTTCCATCAACCTCTCCAAGCCTCCAAATCCTCTTTTGTAAGATGAGACTAGTTATAAAAAACACCATACCTCAGAATTAAGTGGGATCACACAAAAGGTGCTCAATACAGTGCCCCTAGCACATGGTAAAACACAAAAAATATTCACATTATATTTAGGAACAAGTTTCTATGAAAATATTACCACAATAGAGTAAGTGACAAAAAATGATGGCAATGGAAATAAGAACAAAGAAGAGCAGATGTAATTAAGAAATCTGAGTGAAATTGGTGGGTCCTGGGGATTACAGCGTGAGTTAATGATAATGGTATCCTGTATACGCTCCTTCAGACTAGAACAACCTCCTGCACTTCTCAACCTGTAGAAAGCTTATTCACTCTTCAGCAGCCAGCTCCAATTCTATACCTCTGAATTGTCTTTCAGATTGCTCAGCAGAATTAATCATGTAACTAAACACAATACAAAGCTTGGGCCTTTTTTAAAATTTCTGCTCTCTACTATATTTAGCTGTTTACCCATTTGTCTTCCTCAGTACATTATAAAACCTTTAAGATCAGGGATCACTGTACCATTTTTGTCTTTGTTAATTGCTTTCTTCATTACATTCAGTACATTTAATTGCACATATTTAATAAACTTTTATGGAACGATTGAATGAAACAATGATTGATTTTTTTGAAGTACAAAGTTCTAATTCCATTTGCTAGAGTCACCATAAATAAAATAACCACAGACCAAACATTGTAGACCATAAACAGTGTTTTGGTAACTTGACTTCTGCTGTATCTACAGCATCTGCTTGCAGTGATGCAGCATCATCTTGGCTAGTCATAAGCCATTCCATTGGGATATGTCTCTTTCCAGTCCCCATATCCCACCCCACAAAAACCCCATCGCCTGCCTTATGTGAGACTTGGAAACATAAAAACATAAAAATAACACAAAGATCCCCTCTTATGTATGATAACTAATGGGAACAAAATGTCTTGGATGAAATATTATTGGCAAAATGAGGTATAGCCAGATGTTGTGTAATGCAAGACCCACCATAAAGTGATGAAGAACTCTACTCTGAGTCAGACAGACTTGTTTCTAAGAGAAATGTTTATTTTGAAAAAAAGATCAAATAAATAATTTTAAAAATTAAGTATATTTTTTCAAGATTCTGAATTTCACAAAAGCAGAGGGATTTTCCTCCAGCAGTTTAAAAAGTTTAGACTATGGCAACCAAAACATTGTAAAACAAGTTGTTATGTTTTGTTTTATTTTGTTTTCAGAGAGAATTTTTAATAAGAAGATTACATCAATAAAGATTATTTTAGTGTCTTTTAATCATAAAACTTATACATACCTGTTTGGGATTATAGTCATACCTCAGAGATATCATGGGTTTCATTCCAGACCACCACAATAAAGTGAATATTGCAAGAAATCAAGTCAAATAAATGTTTGGGTTTCCTAATGCATATAAAAGTTATGTTTACACTGTACTATAGTCTATTAAATGTGGAATAGCATTGTGTTTAAAAATACAGTATACATGCCTTAATTTAAAAATACTTTATTGGGGCACCTGGGTG
Source organism: Mustela nigripes (assembly GCF_022355385.1). Taxonomy (NCBI): domain Eukaryota; kingdom Metazoa; phylum Chordata; class Mammalia; order Carnivora; family Mustelidae; genus Mustela; species Mustela nigripes. Next base: position 62,455,020 of record NC_081564.1, read on the forward strand.
GCTCAGTGGGTTAAGCCTCTGCTTTCGGCTCAGGTCATGATCCCAGGGTCCTGGGATCGAGCCCCACATCGGGCTTTCTGCTCTACAGAGAGCCTGCTTCCTCCTCTCTCTCTGCCTGCCTCTCTGCCTACTTGTGATCTCTGTCAGATAAATAAAGAAAAAATCTTAAAAAAAATACTTTATTGCTGGGGTGTCTGGGTGGCTCAGTTGGTTGAGCATCTGACTCTTGATTTTGGCTCAGGTCATGATCTCAGGGATATAGAATCGAGCCAAATGTTGGGCAACTCACTCAGTGGGGAGTCTTCTGGAGATTTTCTCTCTCTCTCTCTCTGCCCCTCCCCTTCCTATGCTCACTCTCTTTCTCTAAAATAAATGTTTAGCAAGACTTTATTGCTACAATAAATATTTAGCAAGACTTTATTGCTACAATATGCTAACCACCACCTAAGATTTCAGTGAGTCATAATCACTGATCACAAATCAGCACAAAAACGTAATAATAATGATAAAGCTTGAAATAAGGCATGAACTGCCAAAATGTGACAGACATGGAGTGAGCAAGTGCTGTTGAAAAAATGGTACTGAACAGACTTGTTCAATGCGGATTTGCCACAAATCTTCAATTTGTAAAAAAAGCACTGTCTGTGAAATACAATAAAGCACAGTGCAATAAAATGAGGCATTCCTGTATTTGAAAACTGCAAAGCTATAAAGATGAAAATAAAGAGATATTTGATTTTTCTATGGAAAAAAAAATGCAAACAAACAAAAAAACAAGAATCTGTATCTGCTTCCCATTCAAGATTTCTGGAGTCCATTTAAAAAACCAAGAAACAAATGTAGTGATCCAAAGGGACACATGCACCCAAATGTTTATAGCAGCAATGTCCACAATAGCCAAACTATGGGAAGAACCTAGATGTCCATCTGCAGATGAATGGATAACGAAGATGTGGTATATGTACACAATGGGATCCTATGCAGCCATCAAATAATTTGAAATCTTGACATTTGCAGCAATGTGGATGGAACTAGAGGGTATTGTGCTGAGCAAAATAAGTCAATCAGAGAAAGACAATTATATGATGTCTGACATGAGTAATTTGAGAGGCAGGGCAAGCTGTTGTGTGGGGTAGGGAAGGAAAAAATGAAACAAGATGGGATCGGGAAGAAGACAAACTGTAAGACTCTTAATCTCACAAAACAAACTGAGGGGCGTTGCTGGGGGGTGAGGGGTAGGGATATGGTGGTTGTGTTATGGACATTGGGGAGGGTATGGGTTATGGTGAGTGCTATGAACTGTGTAAGCCTGATGATTCATAGACCTGTACCCCTGGGGCAAATAATACATTACATGTCAATAAAAATAATTAAAAATAAGTAAATAAATAGAAATACAAAAAAAAAGAGGAAGAAGAAGAAAAGAAGGAGGAAGAAGAAGAGGAGGAGATGGTGAGGAAGAAGGAGGAGGAGGGAGAAGCAGAGGGGAAGGGGAAGGTTGGCTACAAAAGAGAATTTGTGAGCATTTATGAACACATATGTATGTTTATGTGCCCTTGTACTCAAAAAGCAAACTATAGCTAAATAACCATGATATTATTAGCTGGTATAGGCATCAATCCTTTCTATGGAGTCTACCTATAAAATGATGTGCTTTAATTGGTAGTGGCAACCACCAATTTCAAAAGCAAAAACTGCATTTGATTTACAAATGACCTTCATTCAGACAACACACAGTGATAGGATAATTACTATAACCACATACATAAATAATTTGAAGCCATGAGTCCATTTGTGTTAATAGCAATATTCTTACTCATTCTTCTTTCACTTAATTTAGTTAACTGTAACCAACTACCTAAATTCATTACACATGTTTAATTTATATTCATTTGTATTAATTTTATCAAAAACCATCAAATACCTAGTTTGTGTCAGTCATTATATTTGCAATGAGAATAAATTACTAAGTAAAAAAAGTCCCAGACAAAGTACAGCCATCTTAGAGCTCTCATGGGAGAGATGGGAACTATTTAAATATAATAAAATCTAAAATAAGTTTTAATTGTGATAAGTACCAACAAAGAAAGTCACTTACAGAAACCTCTGACCAAGGGCAGAAAGCCAATGAAGGATTCTTAGAAGTGAAGATTTATCTACAATTGCAAGGAGTAGAAGTAGGAGGCAAAAGAGAACTTGGGTATAAAAGGGAGGTGTCATTTAGAAAGAGTCACCTTTAGAGATGAGCAGCCAATCATACTGAGGGATGGAGTGGATTGAGAATACATATAAGAGTGAAAAATATGAACAAAAAAATGTAATTCAGAGAAGGAGGATAAATGCCAGGCTATCCCTAGATACCATGTTCTAATTTTGTATTTTATCTTAAGAGCAAAGGAAATATGTTAAAGTATTTTTTTTAACTAGGCATTTTACTGAGTTATGACTGACATATAGAAGTCTGTTCTTATGTAATGTATATAACTGATGAGTTTAGAGATAACTATACCCCCATGAAACCACCACAATCAATGCCATAAACATATCACCTCCAAAAATTTCCTCTTGACTTCATTTTACTTATTCTTTTTGTGATAAGAACACTTAACATAAGACCTACCTCTTAGCAAAGTGTTAAGGATAGGATGCATTGTTAACTATAAGCAGCATGCTATACAATCGATCTCTAAGACATTCGTCTTGCAAAACTAAAACTTTGCACCCTTTGACCAGTACATTCTTATTGTCCACCAAGGCCCTGGCAACTACTATTCTATTCTCTGCTTCCATGAGTTTGATTATACATTTAGAATGATGTAATATTTGTTCTTCTCTGGCTGGCTTATCTCACTTATGATAATATCCTCCAGGTTTATCCATATTGTCATAGATGGCAGGATCTCCAGAGATGCTTGCTTCTTCAAAGTGTTTAAATGACATTCTTTATAATTCTTTGATCATATAAATAAGAATGCTTTGAATGTTTACAAATTGCAAATCTCCCAAATATATTTTAATTCACTATTATTCAATGATCCAAAACCTAAAATCTTCATAAAATGTAATTTATTTAAAAACAGTTGTGGTTGCTTTTCTTTGTTTCCAAATATTATGAGCCTGGATGGGTTTCTTGCAAACACACCTATTTTTACCCCAAGGACACATGATTGATTCCCTCTTAAATCAATTCTTTTTCCCAGAGAAAAATCTGTTTACAAATAAGAACAGTCCACTTTAAATTAATTAATGTCACACTGCTTGTCTTCCATATATCTTCAGTAAATAAATGAAAGGAAGTCAGTAACATGTGGAAGTATGCTCACCGAATCTTAATCACAAAGTCCATTCTTCCACCAACACTCCTTTCCAACACTTTAGCCATTTTCTTTGTGTTTTTCTCTCTGAACTCGGAGCCAACCAGCAGTTCTTCTGCATCAGTCTGTTTCTTTGATCCTCAGGGATTCATAAAAGACAAACACAGCTGGATTGTCAGCAAAGGTCTAATCTGGAAACCATCTCTATCTTCTCTCTTGTAAACTTTTTTGGATCCACATTAATTCATGTCTGAAGTGACGTTTCAGTTCAAGTCATCATTTTTGGAACTTTCATCAAACCAGCCATATCCTGTTGCTTTTGTCACTCTTTTTTGAGTTTTCTGAAGCTGTAATTATAATCCCCTACATCATAAGATACAATTGTCTTTTTCAAAATCAGAAGCAGTGATGGTTTTTTGTAGGGGCTCCTTTTTTTCTTTTTTCTTTTCATTCTCTCTTTCTCTCTCTCTTTATTGATCTGAATAGGATTTTTCTTTTAAAGTATATATTTTCTGCATCAGAATTAATATACCAAATCTCAAACTCAGAGCAGGGTCTGGGCTGCTGCTTACTATTTTCAAAAGCATAAACTTGTGCTATTTGGTAAGTCATTGTCACCAAATTCACACTATCATTTTTATGATTCGGTGATTCTTTATTTTTTATATTCTTCTTCCTCTTTTCTTTCCTTCTATTGCTCAGTACCAGCTTTATTTGTTGATAGAATCCTTGTATTCTTAAATTTTTTAAAGATTCTATTTATTTATTTGACACAGAGAGAGATTACAAGTAGGCAGAGAGGCAGGCAGGGGCGGGGGCGAATCAAGCTCCCCGCTGAGCAGAGAGCCCAAGCCGGTGTTCAATCCCAGAACCCTGAGATTGGAACTTGAGCTGAAGACAGAAACCTAACCCACTGAACCACCCAGGTGCACAAAATCTTGTCTTCTATCAAGACTGAATCCAGGGATTCTGCCAGTCTCAATCACAAACAATACAATGCCACATTGTCCCATGAATCTATATTCAATGACCTATTTTGATCATCATTTTCTGCTAATTATAAGATTTTTGTCATTTTCACTTTTTCAGATATCTGATTTGCACAAATGCTGAGAACCAATAAACTAAAATCACCTTCATCCTGGGTTGTGCCAAGTTTCAACATAGCATTACATTCTTACATTTAAAAATCTACATCTTTTACAAATGAAAAGATGTGCAACATTACTAATCATCAAGGAAACACAAAGCAAAATTATGATATTAATTCACACTTGTTAGGATGACTAAAATCAGAAACACACACACAAAAAATCCATAAAGAAATAACCAGAATTCATTAATTACATAATTCAAGAAAATTTTCCGATTTGAAGGACATGAATTCTTGGATTATAAACCCACCCGCAAAACAGAAAGAAAATAAACCTATGCCAAGACATATTGTTCAGAACACTAAGAACAAAGAAAAGATTCTATAACTTTTAAAAGTTTGATTGGTTAATTAATTAAGTTTTCAAAAGTGACCTACATGAACAAAACTTGAAATGGCTTCATCACAATGACACTAAAGCAAACAGACACCAAAGAAATGCCTTCAAAATTCCAGAGATTAATGATCTGCCAACAAGACCCTGTCTCTTCAAACTATCAGGAAAACAGGAAGACTGAAAAAAACAATTTCAGACAAGAGAGGTCTCAAAAAATGTATTTCCAATGCAGCTTTCATCTGAAAACTCAAAACAAACAAACAAACAAAAAAACTAGGGTAACCTGGATGTTTCCAGTAGGTTAAGTGTTAGGCTGAGGTCATGATCTCAGAGTCCTGAGATCAAGCCCTGTGTTGGGCTCCACACTCAGCAGGGATTCTGCTTCTCCCTCTCTTTCCACTTCTCCCCTAATTCTCATGCTCTCTCTCTCTCTCTCTGTCTCAAATAAAGTCTTTAAAAAAAAAAGTAATAAAGAGGAAAGTATGAAAACAGAAGCTTCAGAAAAAGGGGAAAAAGCAAAAGGAATTCCCTGAAAATTGGGGAAATCCCAAGATGTCTGTCATGTACCTGGCAGAAAGAACAAACATTCTAATTGGGAGACTATTAGACAGAAAGAGGGCTATCCTTGCATCACCACGTATTTTCTTTTCAACCCGAGGATAGAATGATCAGGTAGTTCTAATCTGAAATCCTTTTGGTATGTGGCTTGTTATGATTGTATTCTACAAAATTTCTACTCTCCCACTATGTTCTGCCACCATGGAATAGCTTAAGACTTTGGGAAAGTAGCAAGTATTGTTTCAATGGTTGGTGGTTGGTTTCCTAAACTAGCCTGTTATATTATCCAAATTTAAACATGCATAATGTCTTGAGGCCAAATTAATAATGACATAATCATAAGCCAGAAAAATTTCAGAAAAAAAAATTGTAGAATTTTCATTTGGTCTTGAATTTGATCTTCTACTAGAACAAATTCTCTATCACACCATCAGTTGGTTTTCATTCTCATCTCTCTTTCTCTCATTCTCTCTCTCTCTCTCTCTATATATATATATAATCACAGAAAAATATTATGTGCTATAATATATATCATGGCTATGCATGATAAGATATGAATGCATGATTTACTATATATAAATAACATATGGCCATAAGTTATATATTTTTGTCATATATCATATGTATGATATATTATGTTTGTGTATATATATATGCTATATATATATATATATATTTGTGTATATATGTTATATGATGTGTAATATATAGCTATAGAGAGGTAGAGAAAGAGATGAGAGAGAGATCTGTGATGAAAATATGTAGCTAAATATCCTGGTATAGGTTGGTAAGGGTCTGCTTTCTTCTTTGTGATTTTCAGTCCTCATAATTGTAATAACTCTGCAAAGTAATCTATTACCTCCTGCACAATTTCTCACCTACTCTTCATAAGCATCACTTCTGTTAAGTGATGCAGAAGAAAATTTGTCCAGAATAAATATTAGGAAATAGACAACTAGATTTCCTATCTTTCTCCAAAATTATTCTGCAATCATGTCAAAAAAAATGGGCAGAAGACATGAACAGACACTTCTCCAAAGAAGACATACAAATGGCTATCAGACACATAAAAAAATGTTCATCATCACTAGCCATCAGGGAGATTCAAATCAAAACCACTTTACACCAGTTAGAATGGCCAAAATTAACAAGACAGTAAACAACATGTGTTGGAGAGGATGTGGAGAAAGGGGAACCCTCTAAGAGTGTTGGTGGGAATGCAAGTTGATGCAGCCACTTTGGAGAACAGTGTGGAGGTTTCTTAAGAAATTTAAAATAGAGCTTCCCTATGACTGCAATTGCACTACTGGGTATTTACCCAAAAGATACAGAGGTAGTGAAAAGAAGGGCCATCTATACCCCATGTTCATAGCATCAATGGCCACAGTCGCCAAACTGTGGAAAGAACCAAGTGCCCTTCAGTGGACAAATGGGTAAGGAAGATGTGGTCCATATACACTATGGAGTATTATGCCTCCATCAGAAAGGATGAATACCCAACTTTTGTATCAACATGGATGGGGCTGGAAGAGATTATGCTGAGTGAAGTAAGTCAAGCAGAGAGAGTCAATTATCATATGGTTTCACTTATTTGTGGAGCATAAGGAATAACATGAAGGACATGGGGAGTTGGGGGAAATTGTGGGGGAGATGAACCATGAGAGACTGTGGACTCTGAAAAACAATCTGAGGGTTTTGGAGGGGTGGGAGGTTGGGTGAGACTAGTGGTGGTTATTATTACTGAGGGCATATATTGCATGGAGCACTGGGTGTGGTGCATAAACAATGAATTCTGGAACACTGAAAATAAATTTAATAAATAAATAAAAATTTTTAAAAAATTATTCTGCAGTTGACTTGCCTTTGTAAAACTACTTAGAAGTCTTGGTATATTCAAGGACCAAATGGAAATTCAGTTCTAAAACAATTATCTCATTCTCAGTGAAGTCACTGTAAAATTTTGGTCCTTCCAATCACCACAAATCAATCAGTGTCAGACCAGGTCAGTACCTTAATGGAAACCAAAGTATCTTGGCTACTTCTGGCATTGGCATTTCTTTAGGCAACAAAATCTCTTCTGAGGTCAATGCAAAATTGCAACATCAGCATTTCAATCAATAATATTTTATTTAGCAATGCCAATATAAATGATGTAAAGATCCTATGGTTCTTTGGCAAGAGAAAAAAAATATTTCACCTTTCTTATTTGCCAAATTTAATATTATCACATCTTTTCTCTTTCACTATATTTAGCTGTTTGTAATAGTCCTCACCCCCTTTTCTAAACTTTCTGTCAGAATTGTTCCGATGTGGCTAGCACTTAACTCTTTCAGAATGGGTTCACCACTGATATACTGTGTAGCATCTGTATCAGATATAGAATCTGTAAAAAGCTTTGGCTTGAAAACTGCTATATTAACCATGGATATGAATATTAAACTTACTGGGATGTATGCAGTATACCTAAAGAGAAATTTAATGTATTCTGCAGTCTTTTTCTATTTCTTAAATGTTTAAAAATCTATTCAGATGTGGATTAAAGAAAAATAAATGTATTTGTGGGTGTCTAAAACTTCTATTCCTTTGGCTTAAACTTGTCCAATAAAGCAATCAGGTTGAAAATCAGGTTAATGAAATCTAAAGTGACAAATTTAATTCATATGGTTCAGGGAGTATCTCTCAAAATATTGCCCAGAAGATGTTTCCCTCATTCTGGACAGTGGTGGCATATGATATGAGGGACTAATACTAGGAACAATTAGAACTATGCTGAAAAAGGAATCAATGCTGGTCCAAAGAATGCCAGTATGTTTGAATGAAGGCACATGGAGACACACTCTGTTGTAAACCTAGCCACCCTCCCTTTGCGCATTTTCTTACATCTATGGTAAAAATCCGTAACAAAAACTAAGTGACTTCTCAGTACTTCTAACAAAATACAAATGTAGTTCTTTTAACAAAGGAGCTGTCTAGGAATGGGTGGCTCAGTCAATTAAGCCTCCACCACTGATTTCAGCTCAGGTCATGATCTCAGGATTGAGGTGGAGCCCCTGTGTCCTGCTGGGTGGGGAGTCTGCTTGGGATTCTCTCTCTCTTTCTCCTTCTGCCCCTCCTCCACTGGTGCTCTCTGTCTCTCTCTGTCTCTAAACAAACAAACAAACGAAGGAACAAAATCACAAAGGAACTTCCCAAGTATTTTGTTATTTACCAAAGAAAGAGACCAGGCTACCAAATGCAACATTGTTAAATTGAAAGGCAGTAGCCTTAAAAATTCAGAATCCTTGGGTTCTATCACTCCACTAATCAGCTGTGAGCTAAGCACATATCACTAGGCTTAGTTTCCTTAACTGTAAAATGAAGAAGTTATTTTAAAAAAACAAATATATATATATTTTTATATAATTTTATAGGGTGTTTATACATACATACATACATATATATACATATATGTATGCTAAGCACATATCACTAGGCTTAGTTTCCTTATCTGTAAAATGAAGAAGTTATTTTAAAAAAACAAATATATATATATTTTTATATAATTTTATAGGGTGTTTATACATACATACATACATATATATACATATATGTATGCTAAGCACATATCACTAGGCTTAGTTTCCTTATCTGTAAAATGAAGAAGTTATTTTAAAAAAACAAATATATATATATTTTTATATAATTTTATAGGGTGTTTATACATACATACATACATATATATACATATATGTATGCTAAGCACATATCACTAGGCTTAGTTTCCTTATCTGTAAAATGAAGAAGTTATTTTAAAAAAACAAATATATATATATTT